>NC_081762.1:15292146-15592146 GCF_963082965.1 Carassius carassius | reverse complement strand
TATATATATATATATATATATATATATATATATATATATATATATATATCACTCACACACACACACGCACACACATATTCTTTTAGAAGAGACAGTCTGTTTCCTCACTAATCTAGATGTTCAGATCCACAGAGTTTCTATTAGATGAGCTGATGCATCCAATAACCTTTCCGCGTCCCAGCTCTTTCCCCCGCGGTGATCCCGTTTTGACACAAAGACAAAAGCAAAAAAAGCAGTTTGAATGGTGAAGGAGCGAGCAGGCAGGGAGAAAGCATGAGGAGGCGGCGAGTCTTTGTAGTCTGTGAGGAATGCGGAAACTCGCCTGCTCTGTGTCAAACTGCTCTGAAGGGGGTCAAGGCACATTCAGCCAGCGTGGGAAAGCGAGGAGCAGACCGAGCACACACACGCTGCATATTCCTGCATATATGGGAAAAACATAAGAGGGGAAGGAGTGCCATTGCAGATCGATGAAAATCAGTTCCCTTTTTATCCTCTCCGCTTTCTTGAGGAACTGATCGGACGATCTTTCACTTAATTTGTTTTTGCTGAGGTGGTGCTGCTGGGAGATGGGGCTTAGCGCGTGCACCATCCGACTACCTGTGTGGCCCGTCGCGAGGACACTGCACGAGCTGTGATGCATGTGGAGACGCTGGGAAACTTACTGAAGTTCGTGAATGACGCGACATTCCGGGCGGAATATAACAAACAGGGTAACTATCCTCTACAACTACAACTCCCATTCACTTGCGATACTTCTACATTCAGTGCGCGTGTGTTAGTGCATATGGGGTTCGCGTGCACGCTAGATGGATCATTAATTACACGTTCGTGTTGTTTGAGTGTGGAAACTAATGTAGGCGCTTTAGTGCAAGCTTTTATTGAGATGCACAGCTAAACAATGCAAACAGCAGACAACCACGTGCTCAGGGCTGTGTGGCACAAAGAAGAGCATGGACAATCTTGTCATTAGAAAACTCGGTCTGTTTATTTCTATTGACAAAATGCGCATAGGTTAGATTTAAAGCTCGAGTCTGTTACAGTAGCTATTGTACGGAAGAGAGTTAAATTAGGCATACCTGTGTCGACGCAAGATTAGCAAGTAGCCTAATTATGGATCAGTGATGTGAGGTTATTAAAAAACAGTTAGCTAAATAAAATATGAAATGCATACAAAATGATTTGAATAGACCTTTTCTGTGATCAACGCGTGTTCAACTTCTGAATTAAAGGCTAGCTATAATTATATATATAATTTATATAGGCTACATTTATTATTTCAAATAATTTTTAATTAGAATAAAACAGACATATTTATAATTTTTAGGGTTTTAAAGAGAAAAATGTCAGGGTGGTGTGATTGCTCCGAAAAAAAAGTTTGTATTTTTTGTTTTAACTCATATAATTTTTTTTTACATTTTATAATTGTTTAAAAGTAGGTATATATATATATATATATATATATATATATATATATATATATATAATTTATAGACCTATTAAATTTGTCAGTGTGGTTTAACCAGCATGCACGAATCCATTTCGTTGTCACGTGACAAGAAAACGATAAAATAGGAAATATCACATTGAGGTCCCATGTAGACCCTCCTGTTTCAATGTCATTTTTTTTTTTTAAATAAATATATGAAAATGACTTTTTATTATTATTATTATTATTATTTTTTAAAACACGCCCCCCCCCCAAGTCAAATCAAAAAACCTTGATAACTTTTTCAGATTTGACAGTAAAAAAATCATTATATTTGTTTAAAATTATCAACCTTGGAAAGTGTTGAAGCACTTTGTAAAAGTAATGATGAAGTTGTGTGTTCAACCACGTGTTCAAACTGCAAAGTAGGCATTTAGTAGCTACAATGGTTACGCCACTTGACACGTTTGGAGTCATCAGTTCGAGATGCTCTGAACACAGGCTGAAATTAAAAAACCTAGACCTTTAAAAGATTTCTCCTTTATATAAATTGGGACATCATCATTCACCTAGGCCTTTCTTACTCTGGACTATATATATTGATATTTAACGGAATTTTCTTGATATGTGGCTGTAAAGGCGGCTGAGCTTTGTGTATGTTGAATTTATGGGTTAAGCTCCATGTCTGTTATCTTCAGTGCATAGATAAGATTTGATTTAACTGATCACATTGGTGTTTACCTCTTTCTCCTTCTGTGCTTGCGCTCTACAGGCAGTGCACGTGCCAGCGCCGCTCTCCCAATAATGCCTTTGTGAAATATCCGCGAGCTCGTCACGTTTCGGGATTCCCCGCAGTACCCTCGCCGCGAGAAAAAATGGACAAAGAGAGCTCGACCCAACAATATGAGCCGGTGGCTGAGATCGGTGAAGGTGCTTATGGAAAGGTGTACAAAGCACGGGATTTGAAGAACGGGGGCCGCTTTGTAGCCCTGAAAAGAGTTCGGGTGCAGACAGAGGAAGAGGGAATGCCGCTGTCGACCATCCGCGAGGTGGCGGTGCTGAGGCAGCTGGAGTCCTTTGAGCATCCCAATGTGGTCAGGTAAAAAAATAAAAAAGTGGGGTGAATGGTGGTGCTGTTGATTAGGGATGCATGACAAGAAGTCTGTTTTAATTTTGTTTACAGATGGTAGCTTAACATACAATAAGACATCTTACAATGAACATATCCTTGATATCATAATGTTTTAAAACATGATTAAAGGAGTGAGGAAGAAGACATTGCACATTCAGAATGTTTCTGTTAAGAAAAGCCTGGTGCTACAATGAAAATAACTTTATTCCTCATATTACAAGTTTCATTTCCTGCACTTTTTTTTGGCACACAATATTAAACAAGTCTGCTGCTGACATATCCTTTTCCTGATTTCAGAGGATACTGTCCTCAAAATCCTGTCACATACCTATTGTTACAGAACTTTTTTTTAGGGTTGCGTTAAATTAAGTACTTTTGGTCCCTCAAGGCAGAAGGAGATCTGGTAATGTGCAATATAGGGTGTCAGCTGTCACATGTTCCTATTCGTAAAACTCAATGATCTTCTGTGTGTAGGCATCCTAAATTGTTTGGGGAAAATTGGCCAAAAGTGGGTTCAGACATATATCACGCCTATGGTTTCCTGTCGCGTCATTTTGCACTCATCGACCCTTGATCAAGGGAGATCCCCTAAGAACTTCGAGAAAACCGAGACACTTGATAAAGCTGCATAAATTTGGTGGATTCGCCTCAATCAGCTTCTTTTCTTGCGGGGCATTATGCCCACTCAGTTTTGAGTTGCTAAATGTGTGGGGAGCTTGTTATTAAATTCCTAATAGACAGATATATTGACTAATTTGACATTACTGGCATTGGATGATAGTTTTTAGAGCATTGAGTAGTTTTAGATATTATTTTACTGACTTTTGAGAAAAATATTTTGTACATTTAGTGTTACTTCAGGCTTTTTACTGCATCTCTTTTCTTATATTGGTATCAGCATTGGTCCCTGATGTGACCATATTTGCTAATCTCTAACCATAATGCTAAAATGACTCATCGTTCCTAGGAATAAAAGATGAGTATCTCTGCAACAGATTATCTAGTTAATCAAACCACAGTGTCTTCTCTCTTTGCATTAAAGATGAGGATGTCTTCAGGGAACAGCTATGCGCCTTCCATTGTTTTGATAATTGGAGTGTCAAATGCAAATCGTACCATTGACACATGCACTGCTCTGACAATTCACCTTTCCTGGTCAACTGAAACGATATCTATTGTTGACCTTTATGTGGAGATGTGAAACCATTGATGCGCAAATATCTGGGAGCAGCCGGCTTTCTTTTTCAACTGTGAATAGATGCATTTTAATTCCTTATTGTCTGCGTCTGCCATCAAGGTTATCTTGTTTTGTTTTGGTAATGCTTGTTGATATTTTTAGCATGGCTGCTTATTAATGTTAAAATGGGTAGGTGGGGAATATTGTTTTGAGATCACCGATGACTCTGTCAGGGGAGTTCTTGTTATAGTTCACTCAAGTGATGACAGAACTAACGTCATTGGCTGGCCTAGCTCAAGGCTTTAACCTTGCAATGGATTGTTGTGCACTTCAAGCTGCTGAGCATTTACACGTCATTCTTTTGGCTAGACCACCAGACAAGGTCTGGATTGCAAATGTAAATTTTGCTGCGTTTTAATTTGCCCAGGAATACAAATCTTTTTCATATTGTCTGTCCATTTGTTTTCCCCTTTGCTTTAATGACAACAGCGCTCAAGCAGCATAAACTCCATAAGTTTGTCAAAACCTGATCATGTTCTCCAGCATGATTTTAGATGTTCCACAGAGCATCTTGAGCTTCAATCAAAGAACATGATCAGAAAAAGTACATTAGAAAAGTTTCATAATTCATTGCTAAAAAAAACTTTTCAAATTATTTTATTGGAGTTGCAGACTTTTGGACCCCATTGTTTTTATGAATACATTAAGTATATGTGGGATCTACAGAACAGATTTTTATTTATTTTTTGTATAATGCAAGGCAACAAAGCAAATGGAAGATTTTTTTAAATGAAACTCTAAACAGTATTAAGAGATGTAGGGGCCAGAGAATCCTATAGAGCTGTGTGTTTGGAACGCTGTGAAAGTGCAGGCAATCCCTCAGTTCTTATAATGAGAATATTATTCATGCCATATGTTTACCTGGTTTAGAGGCTTCATTGTGGAGCAACAATCTGGATTCCAGCAGAAGTGTTTCCTGTAGAGGTTCATTACGGATATATGACTTTGTCTCTAACTAAAAGTCTGGGGATAACTCATTTTCTTTTCAAGCAACATCTGGCAATTAGAGAACCTATCTTATCTTGTTATAAAGCATCCATCCATGTCCTTGAAGTAGTAATTTTAGGATTATGGCCTTTTTGCATTGAAATGATGCTATGCTGAGATGCCTTGCCAATATCAGTTTTGGGACAGTGTCAGCTTGTCTTGTTTAGACAGTTTCTGCTCCATTAAACTCTTTATTGCAGATTATATTGTAGAATTTGCATACTCAGTTATGGTGTATTCTATAAACTTGTCAAAATTCATACTAAATAATTAAGAGAGATCACTCAAAGAGCTTTTAATGAAATCATTCTTGATTATGCCTTTCCCTTGTTTAGGTTGTTTGACGTATGCACAGTTTCCAGGACTGACCGGGAAACCAAACTAACTTTGGTCTTTGAGCACGTGGACCAAGATTTAACCACATATTTGGAGAAGGCACCTGATCCAGGAGTGCCACCTGAAACTATAAAGGTACTATCATCACACCAGCAAATTCATCTCAGTATCGACAATCAGGCAAAGAAACTGTAACCTGATGCCTTCAGCCGGTCAACATCAACAAATCGGAACAAATCCTTATTACATTTACATTTACGCATTTGATCTGAAGCAACTTACAGTGCATTCAGGGTATACATTTTTTTTAATCAGTATGTGTGCTCTCTGGGAATTGAACACACAACCTTTTGCCCTACTAATGCAATGCTCTACCACTGAGCCTAAAGAAAAATGTTTACTGTTTAATGCACACAGTCAATGCAAATCCTGGTCTTACTTTGCACAAGTCATAAGTGTTCATAAATATTGTGCTTTATAATGCTTTAATAAAAATATAATAACTTGCTCTGCTTTTTTTGCTGATGTCATGAAATAACTGGATTGCAACCAAATTCTATTATATCAACTGTTATGGATAAAACAAGATCTTTTCTTACACATTACTAGTTAAATCTCAAGTTTTATAATAAATGAATCAGGTTATGGAAGTAAAAAAGATTGAGCATAACATTTTACAATGACCTTAAGCTGTAACTGAAAACAATGAACTTATACTACAAAGTGAGGGAAATTCTGAATATAAAACCTTCATTAATTAACTTCTGTTACAGGTGAGCCTGTTTTATGGAAGCTTATTTTAAACAGATTTTTATTTCAGTGGTCTGTATTGTCTTCCGATGGGTATTTTTTATATTAAAAAGGATAATAATAATAATAAAGAATTTGAGGCCCTGAGCAAAAAAAATAAAAACAAAAAAAAAAGTTTTTTTGCCTTCTAAGTGGGCAGATGAAGGATGGAGCTCCCTCAGATCACAGAGTCCTGTCCTTTTGATGGGCAGTGCATGTGGTGGATGGGCTTCTAATTAAAGGGCTGGGTGCCTGTGTGCCTCTATTTTCATTCAGCTCTGGCTTTCACCAAATATTGGCCAGAGGAATGTTGCTTCAGTGTATGTGTGTGTATGTGCATGCAAAGGGTTTGTGAAAGTGTGTATGTCTGGTTAGTGGCCTCCCTCTCAGCCATTCACTAGACTGAACCAGTGGACTGCAAGGGGCTTCCTTAAGTCATTCAGGCAAGATATCATTTTCATTAGTCTAGAAATAATCATGGTGTGTGTCCTGTGTCAGTGTCCTCTTACGTTCATCCGGAAAGCTTTGAGCGGAAATGTTGGATTTTTTTCTGTCCTGATCATCTACTCTCCTGTAATCTATTTGGACTTTTCCCACATGGTAGTCTTACAAATCCATTCATCATATTTCTCTACCTCTCCCCCTAGGACATCTTGCATTGAGTCCTGCAAACAAACCGTATCTCTCTCTTTGTCACTCGTGCCAAACTGTAAGGGGAACAGAAGCTATGAAACATTTGAAAAGTTAAAAAGTGACACCTAAGATGTTTCCTTTGCAAGTTTTGTGTATCATTAAGGAAGGATTGTGTATCGAGAGGGACTTTCTCAGTCTTGGTTTGAGTCTATAGTTTGCATGTTACAGATAGATATGTGGTTTCTTTGCATTTTCCCCACCTAAAAGACCTAATTAAAAGGATGTTTTAAACTGATCAAAAGTGAAGGTGACTTGCGCTGTAAAAAAAAAACCCTCTATTTCAAATAAATGCTACACTTTCATCCCAGAATATATATATATATATATATATATATATATATATATATATATATATATATATATATATATATATATATATATATGCAGCATTAGGGCTGCATGATAAATCGCATGCGATTGTCATGCGCATCTCGTCAGTAAAGCAGGTTCTGTGATTAGTAGTAAATCTCCATCACATGTTTTCAGATGGAGTGGCATTTAATACACAGAGCCATTGTTCACTGACAAGCTACGCAATATTGCGTTCATAATCGTAGCACCTGAAGCTGCTTGACTGACAAGATGCACATGAAAATCGCATGCGATTTATTATGCAGCCCTAATGTGCACAAAAGTTATTTCCGGTCCTCGAATCTGATTGGCTTAAGAGCCTTTTCCAGGAGTGCGATATTCTAGTGATAACAGATCTGCAACCGTTTAACCATTTGTGTAACTCCGCTTTAACTCAATTGTCCAGTATCTTTTTACAGAGAATGTCATGGCAGACATCCAAATCTACTATAATCTTATAAATAATACGTAAATAATGTAAATAAATGTTTAGACTTCAAATATGTGGTTTGTTAATAAGGATAATGTCTGTTTGAAAATTTGCTTTGACGTTTTCAGAGATCCAGGGTGTCAGCGGCTGTTAAGGCAATAACGTCACGTCAGCCGCACATTCTTGCTCCCTTCTCTCCGACAACCACTCACACATGTCTCATTCGCTCCGGTTAAATAGTGCTTGTATTGCTCATTATTTTCGTCATTCCCGCAGGTTTCACGCTTTTGGTGTAATGCACACCACCACTGATCTATATTAGTGGAGTGCACAAGCCTGTCTCAAACAGCTTGTGAGCCACAAATACCAAAAATGAGTGGTTAACTGCACTAAAACCTTCAAATAAATACAATATTATGTATGTTAATTGAGTTTTCATATTTTATTAGCTAAACAAACGTAAGCTTCCACCAAGAAAAAATAGTTCAAGCAATAGAACAGCGCCGACTGCTGTTACCCGGTTGAGCCTGTGTTATTACCTTTTTCTAGTTAAGTAAGGGAGAATGTACATCCAGCAAAATGGCAGCAGCTGCGTTTGTATGAAACGAGAGTGAGTCCGCGATACCAGGATGACATAATTAAACAATAGTACACCATTTTGAATCAAGTTTTAATATTTTAATAGCTAAACAAATGCAAAGCTTCTACCAATAAAAAAAATAGTTCAAGCAAGAGTACAGCGCTGACTGCTGTTACCCGGATGAGCCTGTGTTATTAGCTTTTACCGGTTTTTTATCCAGGGATAACATTCCTCGGAATGTCGCGACTGACCAATCTGAATCAAGTATTCCACAGAGCTGTGTAATAACGAGGGATAACATACCTCAGAATGTTGTGACTGACCAATCAGAATCAAGTATTCCACAGAGCTGTGTAATAACGAGGGAAACATACCTCAGAATGTTGCGACTGACCAATCAGAATTAAGTATTCCACAGAGCTGTGTAATAACGAGGGATAACATACCTCAGAATGTTGTGACTGACCAATCAGAATCAAGTATTCCACAGAGCTGTTTAATAACGAGGGAAACATACCTCAGAATGTTGCGACTGACCAATCAGAATCAAGTATTCCACAGAGCTGTGTAATAACGAGGGAAACATACCTCAGAATGTTGCGACTGACCAATCAGAATTAAGTATTCCACAGAGCTGTGTAATAATGAGGGATAACATACCTTGGAATGTCGCGACTGACCAATCTGAATTAAAGGTACAGGTTGTAGGACCTGCCACGAGAGGGCGCACTACCAAAACAATAACAATCGTGTGGTTTGATGACGCTAAGAAGTAGCGTGGAATGATGGGATTTGTTGTGTCTTTTACCCAACAGCTGACGGCCATCAATCAGACGGAAAGATAAATCATGGATTTAACGGATGCAAAGACGCGATCAGGCTATGGATCAGATGCGTCCTCGTGCGGGTCTAGAGACGCAATGCCCCGCGTTTGCCGTGTGTGCCCCATAATACTAATCTTGTTGATCGTTATAATGGCATACATTTTTCTGTAAAGATAAACAAATCAAAACAACTCACCTGTCGAGTAAAACACAAGCGAGATCGGCATCTCTTTCTAGTTAAAGTTTGTCGCGAAGCTCTCTCCATCTACAAAATGCATCACCGATATTAATCCTCGCTCTTTCTCTCTTGTCCCAAACTCTTCTTGGGTCGTTTGGTTGGCCCGTACGCTTACGTTTACGGGAGCTGTCCTTGTCGACAGAACCAGCGGCAGACGGTAAACAGTAATTATGTTCCATAAATAAGTAACACAATCCACCATAAAACGTGAAAGAAGAAGTAAATAAGGAACTGCTTGAAGCAAGGTAGTGGTTTGCTTTACACTAGACACTACTTCCGCTTTGTCCACGACACTGTTGTCATGTGGTTTCTACCTCAGTAAAGGTGGTAACAAAGGGTAACTCACGTCATTGACAGGCGACTGCACTGCCCCGTGTTTAGAATGGGAATTTTCTCATAATTTACAAGTAGTTGAATACATTAGAGATATTGTTAGTAATCAGCTTGACAAAATATATAACACTAGCCTAGTGGTTTTTGGATATTTGCAAATATCTTACAAATTGTACCTTTAAGTATTCCACAGAGCTGTGTAATAACATGCATATAATGATATACATATAATATTCTAAATATATTTCTCATTAAATTAAATGTAAATGTAAATAAGTTCTCAGAAATCAAGCCACAAATTAACAGATGTTTATAATAAATTCTATATAGTTATTCAAATTAGGGCTGCAACTAACGATTATTTTGATAATCGATTAATCTGTCGATTATTTTTACGATTAATCGGTTTATGTACTTATATTTTAGTTTTTTCCATTTTTTCCCCAAGTAAATTATTAATAAATGGTCTTTATCATTCAGCATAGATTTAAGAGATTTTAACCATTTTGCACTGTCATATCCTCATCAAAAATATACCTGGAGTTGTTTTATTGTGTTAGTAATCCTTTGTCGAACTCTTCTGCAATCAGAACACTGACCCATACTCTAGCAAATTTCACAAGGAGATTTAAAATAATGTTTTCACCATGGCAGACCTTAGAGCTCCTAAAGTAGTTTAACATCCCGAACGAAGCTTATTAAGGAACCTTTTAGAACATATTTTCACGAAGAATAAGGATAAAACAGAATAAAATTGCAGTGCATTGTATTTTATTATATACTGGGAAACAGCTTTATAGCTTTTGCTGAGAAATTGTAAACAATCCTTCGAATAAAGTGCCAGTGGCATGAAACCTGAATGGAACTCACAATTTAAAGTAAAATCCATCAGAAGGTTGTCCAGAAAAAAAAATTGACAAAAAACCTGCTGTGTGAAAAAGAGCAGTGAATACTTAGAAAAAAAGTGCATTTCAAATATCTTTAAACATTTACCTCTGTCATTCAGTCATAATTAGGCTGCACGACTGAATTTTGAACTGGTAAACTACAAACTGATCACAGAACATGTTTGTAAAGCTTTTAATGTTAACTGTTAAAAAGCAATGTTATCAGCTTTTACGACTAAACATTTGCAAACAACATTGTACTGGAGAATCTGCACAAATGAAAGTCTTAGGGGCCGTTCACAAATCGCGCCTAAAAACGCGTGGGAAAACGCTAGGCGCGCCGCTTTCTCTTTCTTTCCAAAGCGCTCGCGCAGAAGCGCCCCTGAGGCGTCTGCCTTTGATAAGCAACCATGACGTGCTCTCTCCTTGAAGACGCGGAAATTTCAGCAAAGGATAAATGGATTTGCAGCTCAAAAAATCGCTTGCAGTAGCTCTGCTACTAAATTTATTTCAAAATGGAAATCCATATACAACTATGATCAGCTGTTCCTTACATCTTGACTGAGCTTTTAACGTTGTTACGGGAAAGGATGAAGCTGATTGGTTAGTTCTTGTCACATGACCCGCGGTGCGGTTGCTGCATTCTGAAAAGTTGAAATGTTTTTAACTCGATGCGGTGCGGTGTTGGAAATAACGAACTTGAGCGCGCAAAAGACGCGATATGTGAACGTCCCCTTAAACAGTGCAGTAGTGCAGAGTTTACAGGTTACTCTTCTTTTTTAAAGGCTCAATGTAAAGTACTCCCACATCACGCTGAATGCTGCAGACATAGACATCAGAGACGCTGTTCGGGAAGCACGTGACATAAAACAAGGCCAGCTATTGGCTATTCGCTACTTCTCCTGTTGTACTGGCTGAGTAAAACCTCCGGTGGCTCATTACTGCCACACTTTGGTCACCGCAGATTTGAAATATGCACGAAATGAGCCGCTTACGGCAAATAAAAGTTATTTAGCAACGAATCGATGACTAAATTAGTTGACAACTATTTTAATAATCGATTTTAATCGATTAAATCGATTCGTTGTTTCAGCTCTAATTCAAATTATTATAAATTCATATTATACAGTTAGTAGCCTTTTATACTAAATCCATGCATTTTACAGGCTTTCAGAGTCAGAATATTTTAACCAAAGAGCTCTTGAATATGCATTAGTGTGATTTCATTCTGTTAGGCCACACAGACATCAGATAACAGACATCAGTTGTAGACCATGTGGCCCTCCCAAAAGATGCCCAGCAACCTTATTCACCACCCTCCTAAAGACACCAGATTGCAGAGGTCCCAGCCTCCATCTCATTCCAGCCCCCCAAACTGCCCACTTTTGCCCCATTTCAGACCCACCGCATGCTAATTGATGAGCGAGGCCCCGGGAATCAAATGAGCTGGAAGAAGATCAAGCGGCTGGCCCTGCACTGTGGAGTGCGGCTAGGGTCTCCGGCCCTGCGCCTTCCCGAGGCCTGTTTCTGGTCCATAAAGGAGAGCCTAATGAAGCATGGGGAAGGAATTACACTAACGCTAACTGGCAGATGTCCTGCATTGTGCTGGGGTACAATAAACAATATGGCTGCCTCTCATGAATTAGCATGAGAAAGGGGGGTGCCTTCTGGAAGCTCTGTTTTGACTGCTGTTTTTTGGGAGTTTTTTTTCTTCCACTCTTTCCTCCTCTGCTGTATTTC
The DNA here is from genome assembly GCF_963082965.1 of Carassius carassius. Lineage (NCBI taxonomy): Eukaryota > Metazoa > Chordata > Actinopteri > Cypriniformes > Cyprinidae > Carassius > Carassius carassius. The sequence goes on along the minus strand of NC_081762.1, from coordinate 15,580,163 downwards.
TTCCATTTTCTAGGAAGAGGTACTTTAGGGCAGGTGCTATCAAATCTTTCCTTTGTTTAGAGTCTGAATGCCTCTCAGCAAAGCCTGGTTATTTCAGGTTGGTACTGTTGGTTTAATTTGAGGCATTAATGTTTTGATTGTAAATTAGGGTGCCTCTGTTGTGCATAGCATGTTACAACAAATAACCGTCTCTGAAGAATCATTCAGATTCCACCTGTTGGGTTACACCTTTTGAGAGATTGTATGACAGGTATATCAAGGTTGATTTTCCAATGAACTAAAGTGCTTTCCTGAGTATAACTTCAACAGATCACTCATAATTTAAATAATAATAACGCTTAAATTACTGTGAATAAATATGAGGTATCTGTACCCCCAGAATTCTCTAGAATTTGAATGTTGTTCATTTGCAAATTAAGCACCCTTTGTGTTCATACATGAAAAGTTGGGGTTAATTATGCACTCAACATTTTGGGTTTGGGGTTGGTAAATTGGAAGAACAGCCATTACTTCAGTCTTCAAAAATCATCCTAACTATGTTAATTTGATGGTCAGGAAACTTTTTTTTTATCAATGTTGTAAACAGTTTTGCTGCTAAATATTTTCTTTAAGTTTTTACATGTATTAACTGTCACTTAGAACTGATTTATGATGCTTCCTTTCTGTATAAAAGTAGTAGTCATTTAAAAATCTATTTATTATTTTAAGTTATTATAAATAATTTAGTCTTTCTTACCCAAGACTTTTGAATGGTAGTGTGTTTATTATATAATATAATATTCAGCTACCAAATTCACACATTTAAAAGACACCATCTGCAGATTTCCCTCTACAAACAACAATGATAATGAGCACAGACTCCATTTGTCATGATAATTGGATACATAACACGCACATAAAAGGTACACACGCTGCTTAATATGTGTTTGGAGGAGTTGGGAGGAAACCCTATGCGTATTTATCCTCGGGTCATGCTTCTGAAGAGTTTGTGTACCTTTCCTGTTTTTTTCACCTTTGTCTTACGCAAAAGTGGGCCAACCATGGGCCATTTTAGGCCAAGACAGAGGAGCTGGTAGGGGGTGATGCTGTTTTAGGAGCTCCCAGAATAACTGCCTGTGCCTGAAGGTCTGAGAGGTCATGGCTGGATGGGCATTCAGAAAGGCTCCTTGTTTATCCTGGCTGCCTGACTCTGACACACACGCGTTCCCTAGTGCAGGCCCCCAGCGCGCACATTGTGAGGACCTCCGTCCCTTTCCCCTCGCCTGGTCTGACTCACGCCGTTTGCAGTTTTCTGCTTGAGTGTGCACCCCATTGTTTCAGAGGTTTTAATCACTCACCAGCTGGTCGGGAATGAACAGTGCTGTGGGCTCAGATCCATGTCACTTGTGAGGTCTTGGCAGCGGGTTTCTCAGGGGTAGGCTGCCACCGCTTGATACCTCTGCTTTGGAACAAGTCAAGCAGCAACTGGGAGCAAATGCTTCTCGCTCGGCCCTCCGACCCGATTACTTTTTCTAGCCCTGTTACGCATTGCCCTATTTTTTTCTTATCTATTTGACCATTATCGACAGTTTCCACTAAAGAAAATGACAGTTGCTGTCTTTTCTCCCCACCTTCTTTTTGTGTGAGTCTGTATGTGTGTGTGTTTTTGTTGAGTTTCAGTGTCATGGTCTGATTTCATATTGGCCCATAGTCAGAACGACACAATTCACAATTAGCTGTGATCCCGGGACAGCTGCAGGGAAGCAGAGGCCTACAGGGATGGAGCCTTAAGGCAGTGTGTCTTTCCTGCTCTGCTGACATGTCTGTTATCAACATCTGCCATACTTTAGGTTTAAAGGCACATGCACACCTTTTCCCTCCCCACGCATATTATCATACATACATACATTCATACATACATATATATCTTGATATTAGTCCTTTTCAGTCATTTTGTTTAAATCCACTTTAGGTTATTAAAATATATTTGGAATGACTCTGGTCTTGTTTTGGCAGGATATGATGTACCAGCTGCTGCAGGGTCTGGATTTCCTCCACTCTCACCGTGTCGTTCATCGAGATCTTAAGCCTCAAAACATTTTAGTCACCAGTGGAGGACAGATCAAGCTGGCTGATTTTGGTCTGGCACGGATCTACAGCTTTCAGATGGCTCTTACTTCCGTGGTGAGTAACGGGGTTGTACAAGTGTCTGAAGCAGCAGAAATTTGTAAAAATGTCATATGATGTCATAAAAATGCCACAAATACACACCAAAAACACACACATACATTTACACTGCCTGTCAAAAGTTTGGTATCAGTAAGATTTTTAATGAAGTCTCTTGTTCATCAAGGCTGTATGTATTTGATAAAAACTACAGAAAACACTGTAATAGTGTGAAATATTATTTAAATTTCTAATATTTGTTTCCTATATATTATGCTGTAAAATATATATTTCTATGATGCAGTGCTGAATTTTCTTCAGCCATAACTCCAAGTCTTCAGTGTCACAGGATCCTTAAGAAATCATTCTAATATGCTGATTTATTATCAGTGCTGAAACTGTTGTGCTGCTTAATATGTTTTTGGAACCTATGATTCTTTTTTATTTGATTCTTCCATGAATAAGCGTAAAAAAGAACAGCATTTATTCAAACAATATAAGTCTTTCCTATCACTTTTTATCCACGTAACACATAATTTCTGAATAAAAGCATTCATTTCTTTAAAAAGAAAAATAACTTTTGAATAGTAGAGTATATTGTAACATAAAATTAATATTTTGAATAAACTTTTTGAATAAACAATTATTTTTTTTTATTTTTTTTTTTTTTACTTTTTATTTATCAAGGAATCCTGAAAAACCACAGGTTCCAAAAATATTAACATATTAACATTTCTAACACTGATTATAAATCAGCATATTAGAAATTATTTCTGGAGGATCATGTGACACTGAAGACTGGAGTAATGATGCAGAAAATTCAGCTTTGTTGCACAGGAATAAATTACGTTTTAAAGTATATTAAAATACTGATTTTAATACTTAATGATCCCGAACTTTTGAATGGCTGTGTGTATGTGTATATTGTATAATATAATATAAAATATAATATTTTTATATTTTTATAAATATTTGATTATTTATATAAATGTGTGTGTGTGTGTGTGTGTATTATTGTATATATCTTTCTACAGAATATCTTTAAAAAAAATTAAGCAGTTTTTAGTTACTTTATAAATAAAACATATTTATAAATATATTTACAATGATTTGTATTAATTTTGTATGTGACCATTGTATAAGATCCAGTGGGTAGTGTTATTTTTCTCTGCTGTGCCTTAATTCCCTTCTGATCGAAATCCTGTCATGTAAGCAGGTGAACCTTCTAACATTTCTCTTTGTATCCTGAAGTACAGTATACTGAAGTGATATCTTCATAGCTTTAGGAGTGTGACATGGAATCATACGTACAAATAGACCCTTTGAGACCGATATGGGTGATGTCCTGTCAGGTGTAGCACTGAAAGACTACTCATCAGACGTGTGCCTGAAAACAAGCACATAATGTGTAAAGTGAAACATGCAGAGGCTGTCCCATGTCTTCGGCCTCACAAAGTAGCCTAAGCTGAGATGAAATAGACTGGGCAATCAAGTCCCGTCAATTCCCTCCTGCCAACCTTTGAAGTCACATTCTCTTGAGGATGGCTCTGATGTCAAAAGATAGCACATTGTGCCTTTCCTCTCCTTAGAGAAAGTGCAAGTTAGGTCAGCAGCTATTTTTTTTTGCATGTATTTTACATGGCTTTTTTGTTGCATCTTTAAATTTAGTTAAGATGTCAAGATGCGAATATTAAATTTAACCTAAATCTAATTATAGTTGGTCCATGTCACATACACAAGGGAGTGCAAGAGCATACTACGTTAACACACTTTTTAACATCTCATTCAGTTTGCAGATTCTGAATGACTGCCAGCGCCTTCTGTCGGTTGTGTGGTTTCGGTGGTTTTTGTTGCTGTGCAAAAAACATTGTTTCAGTTCTTTAATAAGGGGCTTCTGGCTGTTAAGTCGTTGGGCGGGTAAGTCTCTGTGAGTTCACCTGGGAATCTACCATTAGAAAATATCCCCTCCGTTTTACCACACCCCACACAAACGGAGAAAAAATTGGGCGATAGATAAGGCAGAGGGTTGCTTACACTGAGCAAGGACTCTCTGGCTCTCCTGATTAATGTTCCCGTGTCTGGAATCCCCCTATCACCCGCCCTTCAAGCTGCTAAAAAAATCCATTTCCTCTCTCTCTTGGCAGTTACAGGAATGTCGTTATTGTGTATGCAAAAGCAGACGTGCAGTTTTGTTTTTTGGCTCCCCATTCTATGACAACACTCAGTGTTGGCTACTAGTTTGCCATGCTGACATAAACTGTACATTCAAAGACTTGAGAACTGCTGAATGGACCTTTTGGCTGAGTCATAACTGCCCACCAGAACGCTTGCAGAATTACGATGATTCAAAACAGACTACCGTTCTCAACTCGAGGAGGTTGAATTAGACAGTTGGTATGAAGTAAATGATACCTGTTTTGCATGAAGCATAAAGAAATATCCCCTTTGGGGTTTTTCTGTACGGTGTTTGGTGGTACTTACCTAATATTATGTGTTTTTATATCATGTGCACATATCATGTGATTAAGCTTTATCATATCTACTTGTATACTTTTCATCATTGTTGTTAAAGATGTTAATAGGGGCTGCAAAAAATCAGCTTTACTGGTTTCTCACTCCGCTCCCGCCTTGTAGATGAGAAAAACCCAGCGACCGAAGGCTGGATGGACCACCCATCGGGTGCAGCGAGAGGTGGAGATTAGCCTGACCATACAAATCTCATGGGTCCATAGTATTGTTGATCATTAGAATGACTCTGGTTCTCTTGGCGGCCTTTGTCCTCTTCTGATTGACAGCCTAAAACATGGACACAAAACACAGCAATTTTTCTTTTTTCCCTGTTTGTTTTTTTTGTGTGAATTAGATGTTTGTTTCTGTTTTTTTTCTCCAAACCAAGTTTACTGGAAAAATGTTGATTCTTGCACAATTTCTGCGACACTTTTTTTTGTGTGTGAGTGAAATCTCCAGGGTGTGGCATTACATTCAGTTTTCAGTTTTATCTGAAACAGATGAAGGTGAATCCTGCAAAGTTTAGTTACACTGGATGCTGTACAAATTGCAGCAGTTTCAAAATTAAATGACCTGTGAGTGGAGATAAAAGGTTAATTCTTTGCTGCGTTTGAAATTAACATGTGACCTACACTAAACCCTACCCTAAAATGATAATGCTAACAACAGAAAACATTGCATTAAAACACATTTGCTGAAACATCCATGCCATTTGAGCAAGTTTACTATGCCAAAAAAACCATGCATAAAAAGCTGCCTATGTGATGCAAAGCATTTCAATGTACAAATTATGGACTAGGATAACAGTGTTTTGAGGTGTAACCATGTGAAAATAAGTTTTTATCAATTGATAATCTGCCCTGAAATCATAATGTTTGAAGGAATAAAGTTGTAGGTGTTTTTTTGCCTCTAGTGTCCATCCATTTCCGTTGGAAACTGCAATAAATTGTATGTGTAGGTATGTTTTGGAGTCTTGCGAAAATGTAGGTACAGGCATGTCAGGGAAGCCTTTAGGTTGCTTGTTTCTCAACCAATGTACAGTGAGAAGCTGTGCTTGACACTATTGATGCATGCAAACTGTAATCTAGCGTACTGTATGGGGTTGAAATCAATTGCGGCCTCTTCCTTTATATCAAATGGAGTTATTGTAGAAATGCAGGCAGCTGGGATTGTCCCATGAAAGCGATTAGGATCCTGCTCAAGCAAACATCATGTGCACCGCATTGCTCATGAAATTGGATTTAGGGAACAGCAGGCAAATGCCTCAGATCATTTATCCGACTGATTGTTATACAATTTTTACATCATTTAAGTGTTAAGTAAGCATACATGAATCTATTACTATGCTCCTTCTGCAAGACCTCCAACATCTTTTGCACTGAACAAAGTGAATGGGTTTGTCTGGTCCTCTTATCATCTTATAAAATGTATTTATAGAGCTTTCAGAAATAGATGCCATCTGCAGAAGTGATCCAAAAGCACATGAGAATCCAGCTAGTAGTTTGGTTGGTTTGTGTAGATTTGCTGTACAATCTCTTCTCAAATTGTGCAGAGATAAAAAAAGAATCCCTCTTTTCCTGCAACCGTTTTTCTGCATACCACAAACTTCATAACAGTCTGTGCTGTGGGAGTCCTGTGGGCCCTGTGACTTCCTTCCCCTTATGGTAGAATGAATCCTGTATGTTTGTATCACCTAATGACCACAGCTTGCTGGACTCTCATCATCTAACACAAACCATACCACAATTTAATGCTGATTGAGTTTCACTGAACAACCGTGGATGACGGATATGATCAAATCTGAAGCAGATTGTGTTATTTGACATCTAATGGTTTGGGGGCTTCAGTTTACAGAAGGATTCATTTAACTTTTAACATAAAGAACAAATCATATTTTGTGAGCTGGGTTTAGTGGTTTCAAAAATATATTGTGCAACCACTGTAGTCTGATTCACGAATAATTGAGAATCATTTTAAAAAGACTCAAACTCAAGGGTAATCAGTTTGAATCAGAAAAAAACTGAATCAATGTTTGCAAAGTTCAAACTAAATTAAATTGTCATTTGGATTTTTTTTAAATAATTTATTCAAAAATACTCATAAGCATATAACATACCAGTCTGAATCAATCTGTGTGGATCATGGAAACAGATTCTGTTTACAAACAAATGACTCTTTTGAACCGGTTACAAATCATTCTAGCTGATTAATTCATGCCAACAGTGTGGTCCGATTCATGAAAAAAATGACTCTGATGAGTTAGTTCTTTTAAGGAGTTGTTCAAAAAGACACTTAATCTCACGAGTAACAAGTCCGACACAAATGATTCAGTTTGCCCAAACAGATTGCTCTGATTCACAAGCCTGTTCTTTACATGAATTGTTAAAAAAACTCAACTTACCTGTTTAAATCAGTCTGACTGAAATGCACAAATCAATCTAGAATCACTGATTCTTATGAGCCATTTCTTTTAAAGAATCTTTCTCAAGGATGTAAAAACTTATGACTTATAATTTTGAATTCTTCTGACTGCATATATCACATGAACATTGTGGTCTTATGTATAAACAAATGATTTGTAGTGAATAAACTCACTGAAAACTGGCTAGTAAGCCAATATCTGACACAAGTTTTTGACACCACATTGCTTATGGAACTTGAGTATAATTTTTGATTGTTCATATGTGTAAAGATATACATTTGCAACTTTTTTTGATCAGTTAACACAACTTGACTGATCATACAATCATGGATAGTAGCTACATATTTTGGCAGATAAATGAGATGAGCTAGGCGTTTTTGGCTGTCCAAACAGCTTGACAAGTAGGGCCATAGTCCAACAAACTGATAATGCAATTAACGGTCCACTCCATCTGTCCTCTCACTAAGGACATCTGGTCAGATTTGCAGTCGGAGCTTCATGCCTCTTCTAATCTCTCCTGGTAGCAGGCTGTTGCAGACGATAATTATTGTAATGTGAGCATGAATAGGAAGAGACGCACAGACAACCTGTTGTGTTTAAAAGTCCCTTCTCTGATCGAAAGTGAAGCTAGGCATTCCTAAATGAGGCTGTAGTCGTTTCAATACACGTGTGGGCAGGGGAAATGACTCATTGTTTAACAGCAGAAATTATTCAACACTTTTTAACGAAATGAATATGCTTAGTGGGATTTCCATTTTGAGCTCAGCTTAAAGGGTTACTCCACCCGAAAATGCAAATTTTGTCATTAATCACTTTACCTCCATGTTGTTCCAAACCCATAAAAGCTTTGTTTGTATTCGGAACACAATTAAAATTTTTGGGATGAAAACCGGGAGTCTTGTGACTGCCCCATTTACTGCCAAGTAAATTACACTGTCAAGGTCCAGAAAATTATGAAAGACATCATCAGAATAATCCATCTGGAATAAGTGGATAAATCTGAATTTTATGAATTGAAGAGAATAGAAAAAAACAAAAATAACGACTTTATTGAACAATTTGTCTCCTCTGTGACTCTCTGCATCACTGCCATTTTGGAGAATATCTGTTGAACGCAAGCAGTGTACACTCTGTGTCATCAGCGACACAAGGATACGTTTTCTACATGTATTATTTTTTTTTGTTATTTGAACAAAAACAGCGCATCCCTGCAGCGCAGCTGATGTTTTCCAAAATGGCGCTACAGTGATGTAGAGAGACACAGAGGAGATGAATTGTTGAATAAAGCAGTTATTTTTGATTGCTTTGTGTACAAAAAGTATTCTCGTTGCTATATAAAATGAAGATTGAACCACTGATGGCAGATGCACTATTTTGACAATGTCTTTCATACTTTTCTTGACCTTGACAATGCAATTTACTTGGCAGTCAATGGGACAGTCACAAGCCTCCTGGTTTTCATCCAAAATATCTTAAATTTGTGTTCCGAAGATGAAAAAAGCTTTCACATGTTTGAAACGACATGGGGGTAAGTGATTAATGACAAAATCTTATTTTTGGGGTGGAGTAACCCTTTAACTGTTCTGTGCAAACCAACAGTATCCAATCAGATCATCCCTTTTAAACGCAGTATGATGCAGAGATTAAACTTGGAAGTCTGACAGAAAATTAATAGTTTAAACATGTTTAAACAGAGTACGTTGTATTTTAGCTTTTGTGTTTGGAATGTTTGTTGCATGTCATGACAACATAAAGCTATTGATAATCAAATATTTCTTAGAGGATACTTCATCTAAAAATAAAAATTCTGTCATTTACTTACCTGCATGTTTCCCCAAACATGTATGACATTCTTTTACGGAACACAAAAGATGATATGAAGAGTGTTTCAGCTGTTGTTGTCCAGACCATGAAAGTCAGTGGGGTCCAAAATAACAAGTGGACTGCATTGACTTTCAATTTATGAACAAATTATTCGAAATATCGTCTATTGTGTTCCACAGAAGAAAGTAATTTATACAAGTCTGGATGGAACAAGATCACATTCTCATCATTGCTTGGCAGGACCCCCAGTCCCACTCTTACGCTTCAAAAGAGGTCACACTTTTGAGGAGATAAATGGACACATGTGCTTTAGGGCTTCCACTTGAGTTTTGTTCATATAAAACATTTCGTGTGACCGTGACACTTAGATTTAGGAAAAAATGTAGCCAGGCTGAAACAAGCTACGGGCGTTTGCCGTTGGAACAAGTTTTGAAAAGCGCAGGGGGGTTGGCACGCTGAGTTTTCCAAATAGTTGTGTTTCTTAGCAAGACATTCTGTCCAAAACATAAATCTTAATTATGAAAAATTGTTTAGGTTCAGATGAATCTCGCCAGATTCTTTTTTAGACCGGTCTTGGTTTGAGCTGAGCGAAGCCTTTTTCGTTGCCAGACAATATGCTTCTGCTTTGGACAGACTCAGAGGCAGCGGCATGTCTGGAAAAAGGAAAACATGGCACGCAGTAGAGCACGTGCGGCACACTCTGGGAATGTTTAGATATCTCTCCCGGTATTCAAAAAAGGAGAAAGGAAGAGAGAAAAAAATCAAGCGGAAAAAGCAGGGGGGGTTCCGAACACCAACAGACACACAAAGAGTGGTGCAGCACAATGCACAGGGAGCGTCTTATTTGGTATTTCCTGTGTGACCTTTTTTGCTAGAGATCCACAGAGAGCACTGAACCCTTGCTCCGGGACCTTGTCAGTACTTTTTGTTGACAGGCCGATGGATGCAGGCCAACCGGGAAAAGAGGACTGATTTGGGGGGTACATTGCAGGATCCAATGAAATCTGGATATTAAAGCCATGCCTGTACCAGAGCAAAAAAAAAAAAAAAACATTACAGCATATATCAGGAATTTTCCAACTAATGATGTGCGGATGTGGTAGCGCTGGGGAAAAGGAGTCTGACTGTGCTTTCTTTGTTCACTCAGAGAGGGCCCCATACAGCATTCCTGTAAGCTCTGCATACTTTGGCAACAGTTGTGGAGTTTTTTTTTTACTGTATACAGTTTATGCATGCTGCTTGCTTGGGCCTTCATATATCTTTCTCCAATCTCCAAACCTAGTTGTATTGTTGCCATTTTTAAACTGATTTTTAGGGGAAAACCCTCGGGTTTCACAGTAATAGTGTGTACAGCCCATTTGACTGGGAGGCAAAGAATGGCTTGTCCCAAGGCAAAACATGGCTGGAGGAAGGCTTGTTCCGTACGACTTCAGTGTGCAAGCACAGCAGACATAAAAAAGGGCCTGTATATTCAGTCTAACTGTTAGTGTATAATTAAAATATTTTATTATGGAAAGCTTTCTGCACCATACAGCTCATCAAAATATGAAATACTTTTACTTATATTGATTTTAGTTACATTTTAACTGAATTTTAATCTTATTTTAACAATAACGTCTATTTTTAAAATAGATTTTATAAATAAATAACATTCTGTTCCATTCCATTGAGCTCCGCCTTGCTTTTTTTTAAACATCTTATGTGAATGTACCCTTAAGAAATGCATAATTATACAAGTAAGTCAGATTAGTTGACTAGTCACTTATGCAGTCGACCAATTAGTTGGTTTTAAGAAGTATGCAGTTTTACACGTAGTTAGTGTGCAGAGGGCTTTCAGGAGCTAGCTAATGATATCACTCACTGATCTATTACCAGCTGAATAATGGGTCATCATGGAGGCTCATTTTTAGCAAGCGGCAATTGTGCTGTGCCAAGTTGGTGGACTTGCCCCTTTAAAAGTGTCCGGGGCGGCCTGAAAGAATGTGGATGAACGTCTTGTGTTGAAGGGGCCTTTCATCCTTCGCTTCCTTTGAGAGAGACAATGTAAACAGAGGCTCCTAGCCAACTCCATCAGCCAGGCTCATTCTGAATCGCATTGTGTCTATTGTTTTAAACCTATTGGGGTAAATCAAAGGAGGGGTTTGGGTAATGGGAGCTAGAGTGCATGAGCTGGAGGAGTGCAGGGTGGCCTAGTGCAAGAGTTGAGCCGCTGTGCCGTTGTGGATATGCTTGGTCAGTGGCAAGGAGAAGAGTTTCTTGGTTTTCCTCGTGCTGAGAGGGCCCACACTGTCTCACCAGATAGGAATGCTCAGAATGCTCTCTTTTAATCTGGAGTCAGCCAGAGCTGCTTTATCTGACCCTTTTATTAGCGGCCAGTTTCAGAAAAACCTCTGTAGGCTACCCTGTCACACAAGCACCAGCACGGTTAGAAACTTAGAGAGGAGGAGAGAGAGAAACTTTAAATGCTACCATGTATTCATGCTCAATCTAAAGTATACAGACTGGAATCTTGTGAAAAATTTGGAATCAAATAAAAAGCATACCATATCCAAAGATAAAATGCTAACCCATTAATACCCAGATTTTTACAAGTATTCACGCACAAGGCCGTTGGAGTTTGGGGATGGTAAGATTAGTCAATAAGTCTCTTGTGCTCAATGCATTTATATGTTCAAAACATAGTAAAAAAGTAATATTGTAAATACTATTGCAATTTATTCTATTTGAATATACTTTGGTTTATTCCTGCGATATCAAAGCTGACTTTTCAGCAGCCATTACTTTCTTCAAATGTCATTCAGATTTGGTACTGAATTTCTTATTATTGATGTTGAAAAGAGTTGTGCTGCTTAATATTTTTGTGGAAAACCGATACATTCTTTTTTTTTAATGATTCTTTGATAGAAAATTAAAAAGAACAGCATTTATATATATATATATATATATATATATATATATATATTAGAGCCCGAACGATATGGATTTTTTGGGGCCGATGCCGATATTAACTCGAAAAGAGCCGATTTATAAGCCGATATTTTGATTTTAAAAATAAACTGGATATTAGACCCATTTCCTATAAACTGCACTTACACAACATTCAATAGCAAAATATCTGCCTGTTCTATGTATGTGGGCTGTATAAACCATTTTCCAGAAGGGATTATGGTAAAAAAAAAGCCTTAGATTACAGTCTCAATGAATAAACAATTGCACATCAAAAGTATATATTTTTTTAATGATCAAAAAACAGTCTGGTTTTAAACATTTACCACTTTTACTTTCTTCCAGTTGAAGCTGGTTTTAACAGTCTGTGTGTGTACTGTAAATAAATTATAATACTAAAGTTAAAGTATTTGCAGAAGTAGTCCCACACTTTGCTGCTACAGCATTCACCTTTTTCAGCCATCTGTAGGCAGAAAGAGAGACAGAGAAAGAATAAGCATGTGTATTAATAATATCACCATGTATCATTACTTATGTCATCATTAGAATTATAATAATAAACTGGGATCTCCTACATAGGCAAAAATTAGAAATATATATATTTTTTTATTTTTCAAGCAATAGGTATGACCTATTACCTACTTATATTTAACAATATTATTACAACATTTTCCTGTTATGTCTGTAAAGTTGCTTTGAAACAATATGTAAAAAAGAAAAAAAGCGCTTGTTCAGCTCACATTTATTTACATGTCCCCTCTGGTTTAATCATTTCTGACGCAGCTACTGTAACTACACTATATTTGCTCTCACAGACACATTCACAACGGACCCGTACATCTTCTCTTCTCTTTGTGCAGTCTGAATCAAAACATCGTCTTGCCTACTATTACCGGAAGATTACGGAATCAATTCGAAGTTGAATGGTTAATGTTAGTGTCATGAACACACCGCTGTCAATTTTAAGAAGAACCACCTTCAAACAAGTTAATAGCAAGCATTTAAGGGGCTTGCTAAAAAAGGAAGCTATATTAGCGTTAGAGTAACGTAACAGTTGTTGTTTTTTCGAGGCACGCTGTACATAACTTCTAGTCATTGAGTACACGCGCCCCCCTGCCACAGTTACGCGGCCATTATGTGCAGATATATTTAGATATATTATCTGCAGATATATTAGAATAAGTTAAACGCTATAGTTATAGTTTGACCTCTTATTAACGTTCGCGCTCTTCCACTGATAAACATGGTATTAGCTTTGTTACTAATCTAATATAGCAATGCATTAGCGGCTGTAAGTGATGTTACAGAATATTTAGAAGTGATAATGATAGGACCGTTAGCTAGAACTACCACACTGTTTTTATATACAGTGTATGAACTAAATCTACAATCATTTCACATGACGAACGACAGACTCACCGTCAAAAGAGTGCACCTCCTGTGGCTTGGCTGATAGCTTTCCTCTGTAGTGGATTTCTGGCGCTGTTGTCAACTGGGGAGTTGCAGAGCTCCCTCTGGTGGGCAAACTATGCAACACTCATAACATGAGTGAAGCATGAGACTCTGTTTCTCATGTTTCATCGGCCGTTATAAACGCCGATGCCGATTTAAATGCAATTAGCTCATATCGGCCGATATATCGGTCGGGCTCTAATATATATATATATATATATATATATATATATATATATATATATATATATATATATATATATATACATTTTTTTATCTTATATATATATCTTTTTTTTGCCACAATTGATCAATTGAAAGCGTCCCTGCTGAAAAAAATATTCATATAAAAATATAATTCTATATAAAATCTCCTACCGTCAGAAAACATTAAGATAAGGTGTTTTGCTTGGTGGTCACTAAAAATGGCAGGTGTGACAGCAGAAAATGGAAGCATAAATTCAACAGCACCACATTGAGCAATTTGTGAAAAAACTTTTCCAATAAGTTGTCTATTGTATGCAACATCTTTAGGCACCTAAAAGTACTGCTTATAGATTGGTAGAACTTTTTAATTCCGTTACCCGCTGCAGGATGAAACGAGTAAATCTCAGATGAAATCTTCCAAGACTTACATAACTTGCTTTCAGTTTGCTACATCTTACGTGTACAGTAGTATCTCTGTGCTGTTGGTTAATTAATGGTAATATGACGATGAAGCGGTTCTTTTTCTGCGAATCGTCTTTAATTTACGTCAGAAGCTACATGCATATTCTTTGAAGTCATAGGATACAGCCACGATGACATACATTCCGCGTTTGACGTGAGCTGAGGTGATGCGAGTACACTTGTGTGTGCTACTATTGGTGTCATGATGCAGACTGTTGCATGCGCAGAATTAACAGAGGAACTCTGTGGGTAAATGTCACAAGCTGTAGCCATCTTCGAGCGTCACCCATGAGAGAAACATCGAAGAAAACCACGGCTCTTGCATGCATTCTGACATTTTAAGAATGCGTTGCGTTTTATCATGCACCTTGCTACAATAATGCTGAAGTGCTATCAGTCAGTTCGTCTTGTACTTTTAAGGGGTTTACAGTGTTTAATCACTGCAGTTTATCTTAACCTTTGCTGAGCTGGAGCCAGCTAGTGAGATGCTGTGCGCACCAGCGAGTGCGTGTGTTCGCTTGCGGTGTGGCCTTTTATTAACACTGTCATAGGAGCGGATACACTTCAGCTTGAGCATCAGTTAGTGGCTGTATGTGGTTCTTCCTAGAAGTCAAGCAGCGTACGTTTTTTTTTCTTTTACTTTGGTAGTGCACATTTTGATAAGCTTAGAGTGTGTTTCAGTGCAGTTAACAAGCTCAGCTGAGACCGAATATTTGGATTGAAGATGATAGAGTCAGATTGGGCTTGCAGACTGGTCTTCTGAAATGGTTGTTCTTGTTCGACTCAGTCAAAATGGGCTTTTAGAAGTCTTTAGAGTTCAGTGTTGTAGGAGGCATTTAAATGAGCCAATATAAACGTTATACTGTCCTTTATCATAGTGTTTTTTTTATGCTTGCTTGTAAACGAATTTGAGTCGGAGTCAACTGGTTTGAGTCAATATGTGTCTGATCTGGCACTTCTAAAAGTCAAAAATAGAAAACCACTTTCCTAATGAAGTGAAATTCCCCAGAAGAATCTATTTTAGAATATGCTATGTACTTTTGCTGTGGTCACATGGCAACAAAGGGGCCAAAATGCTTCATCCTTTTATTTCAACTTCCTCCCCATTTCCACTAAACCAGGAAGACTTAAACGAAAACGCGTCAACACATCAAATGCGGTCCCCTCACTAAATATAGTCTGTTATACACACGAAAAACGTGAACATATTTTGCACCGCAACTATTATAACATGAATGAGTCATTGACTTTTAGAATTAGAATGATTTGCATACTGAATTAGAATGATTTGCATTCAATTCAAGCTGACGATGAACTCATCGTTTAAATGTCTAAATCTGATTCACTGTTGTGTTTGTAGTTGGCCGTAGCTTAAAGACCCTAAGATGTTATATTGAAAGAACATTCTATATATTTTATACACTGAAAAAATATCCTGTCAAATAAAAAATAAAAAAAGACAGCTGTGGTTGCAAGAAATGCACCATAAAAAATCCGGTGACAATGTTTCAGTTATTACAGGATGACATATTGGTGCCTATTATACGGTATATTTTATTAAGTACCGTATATTTTTAATTTTTTTTTTTTTAACCTTAAGATTTAATATGCAAGGTTTTAGCTGTTCAAAAAGTAAATCTTTACTCTCAAAATCCATATATTTGACAGTATTTTACAATAAAACTACATATAATATGATGTTAAACCATGTATTTTTTTGTTTTACTGTATATGGTAAGATAAGTATAGATGTAAACTAAATTGAATTGATGTTTCTTACACTTGTAACCCAAGAAATAAACAGCGTTCATGTCAGTTTGATTCTGTTTCGCCATAAGGATGACACTTTTTCCTTCAGTTCCTCTGGCGTACCCTCGAGCACTGCACGTTTTAGGATACAAGTCACTGATATACGCTCCAGGCTTTGCTTACAAACATGAGCCTGACTGATTTGGCTGAAAAGCCTGGGGGTTTCTGGGCCCAGAGCCTACTGGGAGGAAAGCGAGAGAGCACTGAGGAGGGAAAGCACCTGGAAGCCGTCCACCCTAGAGCAGGGTCACTGAGTTTTGTCTGGAGGCTCTCCCTACTGTAGCTGTTAACAGCAGTATCCTGTATACTGAGTCTTCCTGGCCTCCTTGAGGCTGTAGAATGTATTTGTTTGGTCAGTGAAGTCAGTTTAGAAGTAGAGATAGAATATAGAGACTGAACAAGCGCTCATGTGGACATTGCCAGCTTCATTCTGATGTGATTCCAAACAATTATGTAATACAATGCCTAAAAGAATAGCCACTGAATATAAAGATGAGTGTCTTTTACCAGTTTACATCAAGGATGGCTAGTAAGCTCATGTAAATGAGCATATCTGGTGTACTTATTTTTCTAATAATTATTTGTGTGTGCGTGTGTGTGCAGGTGGTGACGTTATGGTATCGTGCTCCTGAAGTGCTGCTTCAGTCCAGCTATGCTACTCCTGTGGATCTGTGGAGTGTCGGCTGCATCTTTGCTGAGATGTTCAGGCGGCGGTAAGTTTGCTCAGTATCACTGTGTAACTGACTGTAAAACAAAGTAAAATAGAGGATTCTGATGTGTGATGCTCAGTTAACTGAGGAAGCAATAAGAGTTCTGATTTCCCTTGAGTCTATAAATAATTGATCGTTTTAAGAAACTATATCACTATATTTTTATATTGTATTTTATGGTTGTATGTTGTATGGTATTAAAAAAAAGGAAAAGAAAAAACAGAAAGCGAAAAGATAAAATGTAATTTAGAAGAAATTTATTATTTAGGTCCATACTATATCTGATCTGATTTTTGCAGGAGGCTGAGGTTATTAAAACGGACATAAAAAAAAGAAAAACTGTCACTGTGGTTGTGACAGGCACAACAGACCTGATCCGTTCATCTGTGTGTGGTTTAACGAATCTTTCCAACTGCTTAACTCAGCACTGACACATTTATTAAAGCTGCTCAATGCAGTGACAGCAGGATTTAACGGTTCAACAGTTCTTTCTTTGTGGCTTCTACCTCACCAACTTTGTAGTGCATTACAAATATTCTATTTCTTTAAGGTTCTTAAAAGAGAAAACTTAAGATTCATTACATATGCTCCACAAGAATTCTACAAAGAACTAATTTCTTATTTTTAGTGAGAATACTGATGATGCCCAGGAAGAAGTTTCTCTTATTAAATCGGTCACCTATCTTAATCGTCTTAAAGGGATAGTTCACCCAAAAAAGAAAATTTGATTACCTGAAACCATTGCAGTCTATCACACTTATAATGTAAGTGGATGGGAATCACGGCTAAAACATACAATAAAACAAAAAAAAAAAATACACAAACAAAACCAAATTAAACCCTGCGGCTCGTGACGATACATTGATGTGTAAAGACACAAAACTATTGGTTTGTGCAAGAAACTAAACAGTATTTATATATTTTTTTTAACATCTGATTCACACAATGTCCGAACTGTTAGAACTCCCCTGAGCTTGTCATGTAGTGAACGCAGTGTTGCCAACTTTATTTAACGGAAAGTAGCTAAACCAAGCTTGAAAAGTTGCCAAATGTCTCTAGATGACGTCATAGCATATTCATGATGTAAGTGCGCCGTATTCTCTTGCCTCCCTGTGCTCATGTACTGCATTTTAATGTTTCTGTTTTCAGACAACGGAATGAATATTATAATGACTGAAACGCGGTCCATTAAAACTACATAACCAGCTCTCAAAGATATTAATCTGCACTAAAATCCTAATCACGACATTGTCTAATGAAAAGTTGTTAAATCTAGCAACAAAGTCGTTATGTTGGCGCTTTTTCAGCAGCAGGCGCGTGAGGCGTCTTCTTTCTTTATGGCGGATCACAGACTTATAAGTGCACCACCACCTATCTCTCAAATGGACCATTGACACTCCTAATTGAGATTGTAGATAGAGTGTCAATGGTCTATTTGAGAGATAGGTGGCGGTAATGTACTTATAAGTCCACCGTAAAGCAAGAAGAAGAAGATGCCTCAGGAGCCTGCTGCTAAGAATGCACACAACAGGACATGCTCAGGAGAGTTCTAACAGTTCTGACATTGAGTAAATCGATTTTTATTGTATGTTTTAGCCGTGATTCCCATCCACTTACATTATAAGACTGATAGACTGCAGCGGTTTCAGGTAAAAATCTTTGTTTGTGTTCTACTGAAGAAACAAAGTCACCTACATCTCGGATGATCTGGGGGTAAGAAGATTAACATCAAATTTCCATATTTGGATGAATTATCCCTTTAAGTGCCAAAAAAGCACTGCTTTCAAAAGAGTTGTGCGAGGAAAAAGCTCATATTTGTTTATACTTTGTTGCCACATTCCATTCCTCCCTGTTGATGATGTTGAATTAACGGCCCCTCCTCGGGTTGCTGGGGGGAATTGCGTGGGCCGATGTTTTTCTCTCCTGACGCGCCATAACAAGTGCATAATCGGAAGAAGAGAGGGAGATTTGTAATGGAAAGCACAGACACACGAGCACGGACACACTTTAACACACATCCTGTGTTTCACATTCTAACAGGTCCACCTGTCCGCCCCTTCCGCCATCCATTGATGGTGTTTGCTTTACAGGATCAGTAGATAAACATTAGCTGACTCAGTGCTTAATACGATAATCTTATAGGAAACTTTCAGATAGGAAAGTTATGATTAGTTTTGTGCACATGACGACGTGTTTTAATAATGGCTTTGCGTTTGTTAATTACTATAGAAACCTAAAACAGTAGTTATATCCATTCAAATGTTTGGTTTCCACTCTCTAAAGCCATGTGCCATAAAACGCCACTGTGCTGGGCTTCTGGCAAGCCTCCACGAGTGCCTGAGGGTGGAAGGGTAAGGGGGGCTTTTATTGCTGCTACTAGCACACCTTTTCTCCTCCTGCAGGTGATTAAGAATGCTTTTTAAAAGGCCACCTGTTGCAGATTAAAGGGCACCTGGGACCAGGTTTCTCCTCTGATGTCTAAGAAGTGCACCTCGCTGTACGTGCCAACTCCAGTAATGGAGGTTTTCGATTCACCTGAGAGTTATAAAGATGTAGAGCACCTCAGCCAGCAACATATTGAATGGCTTTGTTTAAGAGTCGAAGGAACGCTGTTTTCCTGGGGATGGTTGTGTAATGTGGGCCTTTGACAAATTTTACCTGTTGTTTTGTTGGTTTTATAAAAGATCTTTATTTGTTTGATGCTCACAATGCAAGTTTAACATACTTTATGCAAGTCTGTATCTGTATCTCTTGGAGGATGTAGTGATCAGTCAGTGTGTTTCTGAATGACACAAACTGCTTTTAACATTCCGCTTTTACAAGGGTTGTGCATATTGTGTGAAGAGTCAATGTGTGATGGCTTTCAGGTCCTTATTTCACAACCTAAAGCTGCTCTCACAAAAAAGTAGATGTACTGCATAAAATATATAAATAACAATAAGAATAAGAATCATTTATTTTTTATTTGTTTTTCAGTTTGATTATACTTAAAGAAAATCCATTAATAAAAAGACATAAATAAAAACTTTTAATAAATTAATGTTTCCAAAAGTCAGTGAGTAATTGTGGTAGAAAATCTCAGTATTGACCAAAATGACAGTGAATATGATTTTTACCATAATTGAATAGCTCAAATATGTATATTTATGATATGTTTATGTATCAAAGTCCAAACTGAAATTCATAGTCAAAGCTAAAATTTTTATTAAAGGAATAGTTCACCCAAAAATAAAAAATGACCCCATTATTTACTCACCCTCAAGCCATCCTAGGTGTATATGACTTTCATCTTTCAGATGAACACAATCGGAGTTATTTAAAAAAAATGTCCTGACTCTTCCAAGCATTATAATTGCAGTGAAAGGGGGCTGAGCTTTTTAAGACCAAAAAAGTGCATCCATCTATCATAAAAAGTGCTCCACACAGCTCCAGGGGGTAATAAATGCCTTCATAAGCAAAGTAATGCATCGGTGTAAGAAAAATATCCATATTTAAAACTTGTGAAACATTAATTTCTAGTTTTCAGAGTCGGAGACAAGATTGCAGCGGATGACGTAGGCGTAGCATAAGTAAATCGTGGGGTAATTTTGTTTTTCGGTGAACTATCACTTTAAGTACTGTAAGTATTTTGTATTGAGTAATTTGGCATAAACGTATTATTATTTTTATTATCATGTTTTAAGTCTATTAGTTCAGGTTGTTAAAAGTAATATGGTGCAATAACCCGTCAATGCTTAATATTGATGAATTGTTGGTCACATTTAATGGCCATTTCTCTTAAAAAGTTTTTCCTGAACCACATGAAACCAACATGAACACACAGAGCACTTTTCCAAGAATCTTGCAAGAGTGTTATAAACTAAAGTTTTCCTTTTCTGTATTGTGGGCACTATTATTGGTCATTTACTCACACTTTTTCCGGCGAGCGAGCGTTAACCGATTCAGATACACCGATGCATTCCAGAGGTCGAGCGGGTGGAATGTGGATAGAGACATTGGCACTTGGAGCGTGACTCCAGACTGCGTGTACTGGCCTGGTGTGTGCCTGCTTGTGCCCACTCACTCAGGAAGCCTCTGCCCCGGCATAATGTCTGCCTTGTGCAAAAAGCCACTAATTCATTCAGACTAAAAAGTTGCCCAAGGGAAGGCAGAATGTGCTTTAGAGATTTTCAGCCATACTTGTTTTGGCATGACACTGCTTTAGGTGAGATCTTTCCCCCACCGCTCGCTGTTAGAAAATAGAACGGCTTTTGTCTTATTTAACTGCTCGGGTCTGACTTTGCCTTTGAGGGCTTCAGCAGTTGATGCGGCATGTGAAAGGCATGGTAATGGCAATTTTCTTTTTAACAAGTGGGTTCAATGTGAAAGGGGTCGGGAGCATCCGAGGCGTCCGTCTCACCTGCAAAGAATGTTCAGCATCTTAGCCGCACAAAGACGCCTCTGTATAGTAGGTGTAAGTTGAAAAGTGCAAGTCACATTCTTCATTCTGAAAAATATGCAGACGTTTGTCTGTCCGTTTCTCACTAATCTTTAAATTAGTCTTGAGGGTGTTTGAACATCATGGAGGCGTAAGTAAACGTGCACATGCTCACTTCTGGTTTGGCTCTTTGTCTAGTTGAGATCAAGTTGAGGCTCCATGTGGTTGTAAATAAAGAGCGGTTGCGCTTGTCTTGCTGTTGGGCAACATCTGGTGGCAGCAGGGGGAATTACGAGTGCAGTTTTTGCTGCTTAGTGAAAGACCTAACGCTTTGATAGTGAGCTTATTTTAGCTCATAACATATATCTTTATTTCTGTGCTTCTGTTCTGTCATTTTTGCTGTCTCACATAGAGGTATGTGGAGAGCAAAAGCAGACGGTGGGGATAAATAGCTTTTTTCGCTCTCTTTTACTCTGTGTGGTGTGTTTCGGAGACTGAGGCCTGGGCTTGTGGCTCCTGGAATATGTGTGCATGCCAAGGGAAGCATGCCCGCCCACGGGTGTCCTGAGTGGACTGAAGCCACAGGCACCAGCAGTGGTGCAGGCGGGTGGACTCCATGCATGTGCTGAAAAAGCCCTCAGATCTTCTCAGCCTCATGCTGGCCAGGAAACAACACACATACAGTGGACCAATGTCTGTTATGTGGCTTTAGGGCCTTATTTGTACAGTGAAAGCTATAAGGATTTTCTTTCTCTTTACCGCCTTCACTTCTAGAAGACAGGCAGGACTCAGGAGACTGTTCATGATTATTGCAGAATTAAGAGCATATCTAAACACATAACCTTTGTTTTATGACTGCCCCTGCAGTCTTTAATATGATATATGTGAAGCGATTTACTCATTATTTGAGGTGTGAGGTGTTTTATTTTTTTTTATTTTAGTTTGATTCATTTCAGTTGGATTGATCAATATTAGTTAAGTTCTGCTTTTATTTATAATTTACTCAGGATTATTTTAGATTTATTTATTTAGTTTATTTAAGTCTGTTTTGGTATATCTTTATTTTCATTAAATTAATCATTTTATTTTATACTTATTCAATTTAGGTTCATTTATGAATTTCAGTATTTAAGTTTCATTTAGACTCATTAATTTATTTTTAACTAATTAAGTTATTTTTCTAATTAACTGCAATCTTTCTCCTTTCTCTTTCTTCAGACCTCTTTTCCGTGGGAACTCTGATGTTGACCAGTTAGGCAAGATTTTTGAGTAAGTACTATAATAAATTGTTAGAATTGTGTTCAATAAGGCTGCATTGAGATGTAATTAAAATTGCAATAACTGATTGTTTTGATTATGATATTGCAGTGTGGTGGGGGTCCCTTCTCCAGAGGACTGGCCACAGGAGGTGGGCTTGCCACAGAGTGCCTTTTCCCCTCGTCCTCCCCAGCCAATAGAGGACCTGGTGCCTGACATGGATGAGCTGGGCAAATCACTTTTACTTGTAAGTAGCAGATATCAACATAGAAGATATTTTACATTTTTTGACACTTATTGTAGAATGACAGTCTATGAATAGATACAACTATTTGAAAATCTGGAATCTGAGGGTGCAAAAAATCAGAATACTGAAAAAAATCACCTTTAGAAATTGTACAAATGAAGTCCTTAGCAATCCATATTACTGATTAAAAATTAAGCTTTGATTTATTTAGGATATGAAATTGACAAAATATCTTCATGGACCATTATCTTTACTTTATATCCTTTTTTTTTGCATAGAAGAAAAATCTATAAGTTTGACCAATACAATGTTTTTTTTTTTTTGGCTATTGCTAAAAATATACCCAGCGACTTAAGACTGCTTTTGTGCTCTAGGTCCACATTTTATTGTAAATAAATTGCATTGTGTTATCTTAAACTTGTATAAATTGCATTGTGTTATTTTTTTTTATAACAGTATATAGAGTGTCTGTGTGTGTTGTTTTAAAAAAGTCATTTTATATAAGGGACACAGATATCACATGACTTTTATATAAAAGTACCATAGACTGTGTTTACTTATTGTTTTCTTTTCTTGTTTCCTCCCTGCACAGCGTTTCCTGTCATTTAACCCCTCCAGAAGGATATCAGCTTACGATGCACTGTCTCACCCATACTTCCAGAGTCTGGACAGCACCAGCAAGAGTCTGTACGCTCAACCCTTCCCCAGCAAAAAGTCCTCCCTGGAGGAGAGAGCTGCTTGAAAAGATGTGGTTCCAACTCTTAACAAAGATCCCCTAGGAGCTAGTCTTTCATAGCATAACATTACATGCTGCTTTCAAAAATATCACCGCAACTATTGGTCGATCGTGTTAAGTCTTTGCCCTCACTACTGCCAGTTAATATGGATCAACAACATGCTGCCTGGAATTATGTGTTAAACAATATCAGAAGCTGCTCTCGTCTCCCACCCACCTTCCTCAAAGGAAGTTTGTCTGCTCAGAGGAAAATGTGCTTCTTGTATCTGAAGCCGCATTATGACACTGCCAGAGATCGTCTGTCTGTTTGCATCAATGCAATCTAAAGGTCTAAATTGAGTCTTAGCTGCACATCACTGCCATAAAACAGCAAGGTCTTACGTGGGACCGTGTCCGACTCACATGGATTAAGCAAATGTAGAACCACAACTACTGCAAATTCAGGCCCGTTGAGCGGAACCTCTTATTTTACACCTTCACTAATTACCTTCTCTTTTTTTTGAGCTTCCAAAGTCCTCTCAGTCACAGGCCAGGAGGATTTTTTTGTATTGTTTTCCCATCACGTTGTTACTTCGCAGTTCAAGCTGGAGAGCGTGGACACATCTCCTCGTGTGACGTTTTTTGAAGACTGCATAACCACAGACACTCTAGTGCTCTATTTAATATAGCATTTCGTCGCAAACATCCTGGTGTCACCTGAATCGTCCAGGACAGAGCTACCAAACGCTTTGAAGCACTATTTAACACCATATTTCCTTGACATTATAATGTACTTGTATTTTTTTTTCTTCAATATGAATTACACATCCTGTTCACTTATTTTATTATGTCAGTGTTGATTGTTGACATTTTATGTCTTAATTTTAGTGAACTTGAAGGTGTAGGTTGTTGTAGAAAACTCGTTGATATGTATACCAAACAGTCTTCACCCTGTCGTCAGGGATTTAGTGGCGAGACGTAGTCGAAGGATGACCCGCACAGGGTTGCATGTTGAATTTAGGCTTGATTTAGAGCAGAAACAACTGAGATGGATAACAGAAATACATCTATGAAAGCGTTAGCGCGTAGTTATGAAAGTATAGTAAAAGTAGCTATAGAGTTGGTCAGTGTTAAGTTCAAGGTGAGATTCGTTCCAGGCTCGGAGAGTAATGTATAATCCCATGTAGAATCCATTGATTAAGTCCAGGTTCTTTTCTTTACACGCAAGGCTACATCCTTCCATTTCCAGTTTCACTTAATTGTCTGGATAGATCATCACAAAAAGTGCACCAAGTCTGCTAGATGGATTGCTTTCAGTGCCTTCGTGTTTAGCGTGTGACGAACATGTGGAGAGGAATGAAGGACGCTGCTTCAGAATTTAGCATTTAGCCTGGCGATCCCAGGTGAAGCTGTTTGATGAGGAGTTATAGGCAGGCACTGTAGTACTACAAAACATTCACACAGTTAAAGGGATAGTTCACTTTATTCACCCTCATGTCTCTCCAAACCTTCTAGTGGAACACAAAAGGAGATATTTTGAGGAATGTTGGCAGCCAATCAGGTTTGGTTACCGTTGATTTGCATTGTATGGGCAAAAACAAACACTGAGACTCAAAATGTCTTTTTTGTGTACCGCAGACATGAGGGTGAGAAAATGACGAAAGAATGTTCATTTTTGGGTGAACGATCCCTTCAAGCACTGATGCTTGATTCATTTTCTCAGGATCGGTAAACTCATTCTGTCGCATTCCATGCTCAGGTCTATTTATGGCTAGTTTTAGATACAACAAGGGTTCAGGTTTTAGTTGAATCATTAAGTTCACAGTAATCCTTATTGATTATGGTCTCAGTGCTATCCGGATACAATAGTATTGGGTTATTTATATGGTTCACTTGCATTTCCATAAATTTGAAGAGGTAATGAAACATACAGTTGGTCATTTGAGCATTTATTGTTCTTTTTTTATTTATATAATATTATTATTAATAATATTAATATTATATTTGTTGTGTTAGTTCACTGTCGTGCGGCAACTTTTGTACTGTTAAGATGTTTGATTTCACAAATATTCTCTGATCAATGTCTCAATGCATCAGTCTAACAAATGATTTTTAACATCTCCACTGAACTGACGTTAAGCCGGCACAGCTTTACCCTCCTCTAGATAAGTCTGTGATTGGATCTGGTGATTTCAGAGGGCATTAGATATCAAATAATGTAAACCAATGTAACCGTATGCCTTTACGTTTGTGGGTGTTGAATAGAACTAATCCGTTTTTTAAGCTTCATAGTGTTTTAACATTCTAAATGTATTAAATGTTAGGCTTTCGAATGTACGACCCATTCTTGTTAGTGTTGGATTAAGATTTTTTGTGTGATGTTATGCTGAAAAAATAGCACCTTTTATATTCGTCCATCTCAGTGCTTTTCCCCATGATTGTTTTCATCTTTAGGGAATCTGTTGTTGATTTCTTTTTTTTCTTTTTTGTTGTTGTTGTTTGAAATGATTTGCTTTAGTTAGTCATTTTCAAAATCTATTTGAAAATTTGAAGCAAATTACGTTTGAGACTGCTTGAAATTGCTGGAGATTGGTACATAATGTTTTGCTCCCTACATTTTGTTCTTATTTATTGACATTTTGTCTTTTGTTTAGTTGGCTGTAATGCTTCAGAAGGCATTCTGTCAATATAATACTCAAATTTGTGATTGGACAGCGATGAGCTAATGGTGCTATGCCTCGTGTCACTGCAGACTTGAACAACTGTTATCAATTAGGCAAACTTGTTCCCAAGGGGACAGTAACAATAAAAGTGTCTTTTGAAATATTCTATTATTATATTTTGGTTTCATTTTGTTGAATTTCATTTGTATTATATTTGACCAGTTTTACATGTCTTCCCATTATGACCTAAATAATTTATAATGTTCTCCAGACAGAGAATACTTTGAATAAAAAAATCATTAAGCTGGAAATTTCTATCCATTAGATTCTAATAATGTAATATGCTAAATCATCCACCATGAATACATATTCTAATCAATGTGCACAATGTTTTCATTCTGTTTAGCTGCTGCACAGACAGTGTGTAATGAAAGTCTTTAATGTTATTTTATCAGCAGCTTTGTTATATTTTACTCATTGATAATCAAGTGTTATATCACTTTAGACTGCATCAAATGTATTTGGTTCATTCTACTTATTCTTTAAAAAATATGTAAACCGAGTGGAATGATTTCTGATGTTCTATGATATATCTGTCTTATAATCATAATATGTATATCTTTACATTTCTTATTTGTTGCTCTTTGTTTTATGGATTTCTGTAACCATTAAAAGTAATAACTTTAGCCATTTTTTAACTGTGCACATTGATTAGAAGTGGGAAGTGTTGGTCAGGGTTTTCTTTTTTCCCCACATTGGCTGGAGACAGTGGATAGTTAGGTTTTTTGTAAGCACCCTATCTGTGGTGTATATTTTTAATTGTTATTTGGCATTTTATGTTGTCAGCATTTGTTGTAAGATGTGGGGATGGAAAAATGTGTACATGAAAATGTAACTTTTTTTTTAAATCAACGCTTTGATTGAAAGTCTTGTTCAGCTGTATGTATTTCTATTGCTTAATCAGTTTGTGTTCTTCTGCTTTAGCATCTATATTTTTTAAGCAATGAAATCACATGTTGATGTACTGTAGATCACATGCATATGACGTTAATTTTGTTTAAAAAGTCTTGTCAAGTTCATCTAGTCATGATTAGTCCAATGATGGTTAATCATATAGTTAGTAGAATGTATCATCTTTTTTTATGATTGAATACTGAAATTCAGTTCAAAATTAATCTCTTTAAAGCTATGTTTTTCTGTTAAAACAGCACATTCTTTCATTTAAAGCAGATGCTTTGTTAATAAATTCATTTCATTCAGCTACTGTTGTCAGTAAAGTGCAAAGAATTGTAAAATTTTTGCAAGAACCAAATTGAAATGAGAGTGTTGGTCATTGTTCCCTTATAGGACCATATTAGTTTTGTTTTCTTCTTTTCTTTAAAAAAGGGTGAATGAGATGTGGTAGGATTTTTTTTTTGTTTTCTTTTTTTTTTTAAATCTGGACTGGTTTTGCTGCTAATGTTTGTCTTAGGCTCTGGCTCCTGTGTGAGTTTTATTAAACTGGCCCACCTAAAGATTCCAATTTGCTGCCATTGAGAAAAAAAAGCTGCTTTCGCATTTGTGTTATATCTGTATCTGCCTGATGTTTTCGTATTTTTGTAAAATAAATATTACAGTGTGTAAACCTGGGTTGTGAAATTGACTTCTGTGTTGAGAGAGAACAAAACGCTTCTCTAAGTCTCAAACTTCCCACATGGATAATTGTTTTATTTTACTTTAAATAAAATGGGTAATTTAATAAAGCCTGGGTCACAGCAAGTGTTACAGAGGAAGTATAGTCTATTATAAATGATGATAAAATCCCACAGTAAGTATCAATTAGTAAATATCAAGTCATTGTAGTAGCAATGGGAAGAATCTACAATATGGGACTTCCTCCTCTCAAGGTTGTGGTAAAATCAGGCCTGTCTTTTTAAGTGCATATGCCCCCTTTTTTTGTTGTTGTATTTTTATGTTTTTTTCTGGAGTGCTGTATATTAGCAGCATATCAGATACTACAGAACAATAGCTTTTATAGTTGTACAAACAAGTAATCACTTGTAAAAACTTACGTTCAGGCAAAAATTGGCCATTTTATGACACGCTACCGAAAGTTTGGGATCGGTAATTTGTGTCTGTGTGTTATTTAAAAATAATTGAAGTCTCTTATGCTCACCAAGGCTGCATTTAGACTTTAAAGCCTCCAAAAATAAAATAATTTTGTGAAATATCATTACATTTAAAATAACTTAAAATAATAGCCTAATAATAATATGAATTTTCAGCAGTCGTTATTCCCGTCTCAGTGTCACATGATCCTTCAGAAATCATTTTAATATGCTGAATAACTTACCCGCTTAAGAAACATTTCTCATCACTGTTGAAAACAGTTGTGCTGCTCGGAATGTTTGTGGAAACTCTTTTTTTTCAGGATTAGTTGACAAGTACAACGTTTAAAAGAAATGTATTCTTTTGAAATATAAATCTTTTGTAACGATATACAGTAAATGTCTTCACTGTCATTTGTTAACTGTAACAGTCTCAAAAAAGAGATGAAGGCGCGCTCTAGTGTTCATGTTGAGCACGGCGAGCAACAGTAAACACCAGAGCCATGTTAACAGAAGGCTGATTTAATAGATTTTGGCCTATAGGTTTAAGGCAAAATCTGCAAAAGTGGGCAAGCGTGATAATAGAGTGGTTAGTAAAGGAAGTCTCTCTCCAGTCTGACCCTCCAACATCAGTCCCTCTCCAGTCTGACCCTCCAACATCAGGCCCTCTCCAGTCTGACCCTCCAACATCAGGCCCTCTCCAGTCTGGCCCTCCAACATCAGTCCCTCTCCAGTCTGGCCCTCCAACATCAGGTCCTCTCCAGTCTGACCCTCCAACATCAGTCCCTCTCCAGTCTGGCCCTCTAACATCAGTCTCTCTCCAGTCTGACCCTCCAACATCAGTCCCTCTCCAGTCTGACCCTCCAACATCAGGCCCTCTCCAGTCTGACCCTCCAACATCAGGCCCTCTCCAGTCTGACCCTCCAACATCAGGCCCTCTCCAGTCTGACCCTCCAACATCAGGCCCTCTCCAGTCTGACCCTCCAACATCAGTCCCTCTCCAGTCTGGCCCTCCAACATCAGTCTCTCTCCAGTCTGACCCTCCAACATCAGTCTCTCTCCAGTCTGACCCTCCAACATCAGGCCCTCTCCAGTCTGACCCTCCAACATCAGTCCCTCTCCAGTCTGGCCCTCCAACATCAGTCTCTCTCCAGTCTGACCCTCCAACATCAGGCCCTCTCCAGTCTGGCCCTCCAACATCAGTCCCTCTCCAGTCTGGCCCTCCAACATCAGGCCCTCTCCAGTCTGGCCCTCCAACATCAGTCCCTCTCCAGTCTGGCCCTCCAACATCAGTCTCTCTCCAGTCTGACCCTCCAACATCAGGCCCTCTCCAGTCTGGCCCTCCAACATCAGACCCTCTCCAGTCTGGCCCTCCAACATCAGGCCCTCTCCAGTCTGGCCCTCCAACATCAGTCCCTCTCCAGTCTGGCCCTCCAACATCAGTCCCTCTCCAGTCTGGCCCTCCAACATCAGGCCCTCTCCAGTCTGGCCCTCCAACATCAGTCCCTCTCCAGTCTGGCCCTCCAACATCAGTCTCTCTCCAGTCTGACCCTCCAACATCAGGCCCTCTCCAGTCTGGCCCTCCAACATCAGACCCTCTCCAGTCTGGCCCTCCAACATCAGGCCCTCTCCAGTCTGGCCCTCCAACATCAGTCCCTCTCCAGTCTGGCCCTCCAACATCAGTCCCTCTCCAGTCTGGCCCTCCAACATCAGTCTCTCTCCAGTCTGACCCTCCAACATCAGACCCTCTCCAGTCTGACCCTCCAACATCAGGTCCTCTCCAGTCTGGCCCTCCAACATCAGTCCCTCTCCAGTCTGGCCCTCCAACATCAGTCTCTCTCCAGTCTGACCCTCCAACATCAGTCCCTCTCCAGTCTGGCCCTCCAACATCAGTCTCTCTCCAGTCTGACCCTCCAACATCAGTCTCTCTCCAGTCTGACCCTCCAACATCAGTCCCTCTCCAGTCTGACCCTCCAACATCAGGCCCTCTCCAGTCTGACCCTCCAACATCAGGCCCTCTCCAGTCTGACCCTCCAACATCAGTCCCTCTCCAGTCTGGCCCTCCAACATCAGTCCCTCTCCAGTCTGGCCCTCCAACATCAGACCCTCTCCAGTCTGACCCTCCAACATCAGGCCCTCTCCAGTCTGACCCTCCAACATCAGGCCCTCTCCAGTCTGACCCTCCAACATTAGGCCCTCTCCAGTCTGGCCCTCCAACATCAGTCCCTCTCCAGTCTGACCCTCCAACATCAGGCCCTCTCCAGTCTGGCCCTCCAACATCAGACCCCCTCCTGCCTGGTCCTCTTACATCAGGCTTCACATCTTCAGAGGGCAATAAAAAAGAACAACGGTTTAAATCCAGTTGTTAGCTACACTGCATTATTATGCTGTTGAAAATTTATGGAGGTGGTGGGTGATGGCCTGATGGGTGGGTGATGGAAGCACACATGACTCTTTTGTGTGGGCCACTTCTGCAGTTTGCCAGGTGACTGAAGAGCATGGCTTTGGTGATATCTGGCTACTGGGAGACAGAGGATATCCTCTTCGCCCATAACTCCTGACACCTGTGTAGCATCCAACCACCATTGCAGTTTAAACCATTTGTTTAATCTGACATAATTTCTGATAAATATTTGGTTTATTTGCCGAAATGCATTAAATGAACACATAGGCCTGGTTTCATAGACAGGGCTTAGCCTAAACCAGGATTAGGCCATAGTTCAATTAGGACATTTAAGTAATTTTTATAAACATGCCTTAGAAAAAAACATTACTGGTGTGCATCTTGAGACAAAACAAAGGCACTGATATATTTTAAGATCAATCAGTACAAGTTTCTTTCATTTGAAACAACTCAGACTTGCATTTTAGTCTAGGACTAGGCTTAAGCCTTGTCTGTGAAACCGGGGGTTAAAAACATAAAAAAATATTTAGCAAACAGTGTATATACTGTGTGTGTGTGTGTGTGTGTGTGTGTGTGTGTGTGTGTCTCTCTCTCTCTCAATATATATATAGCCTATATATTCGAACATTCACACACAAACACATTTGTAGAGAGAATTCTAAATTCTAATTCTGTAAAAACAACAAAATCACCCACTTATTTATACATTTTGTTACTTTATTTGGGTACATTAATTTACTTTAAAAATACTGTGATTTGAGTATTAACATTTAATATAAGTGAAAACATCTAACACACTGTTTTACCAATATTATTATATGACAAATATGTCTTTTGGCTTACAAAGATAACTCACTTGACAAACTCACCATTTCTTGACGGCTGCGTTCCAATCGGCATGATTAATGCTTTCAGAGGGCACTTCGAAGGGAGAATAATTACGAGGGCCACGCTGCTATATAGTTTTAAACTGAATTTGTAATAATTATAAAGAAGGCAAATTAGGTAATAAACTTAAACCACAACTTTTAAGTCTTTGAAATCACTCAAAGTGGATGGTGAAATCTTCTAAAGGAATAGGGCATAGGGTCGATAATTGCAGGGTTTTTTTTGTTTGTTTATTTGCCAGGGGGAAAAACGACACGTTTTAAATAGATTGTTCCTGCCAGTTAAAGAAGTATCTGGCTTAACTGAAACCATGTTGATTTGCTTTCATTAATATTTATTTCCAGTGCTGAGATAAATTAGTGTAAAAGCTGAATTGCTGGTGATAATGAAGAGATTTGTCCTGACGTCCTTTGTCTCTAGGAATCATCCAAGAAAAAGAAGAAACTGGATGGAGAGAAAGACGAGGTACTCAAGACTCATTTCAAGACATTAAAGACATAGATCACATCATAAAAGAGTTTTTGAAGTTGATTTTTACTTCTGTACTACTAC
The DNA here is from genome assembly GCF_963082965.1 of Carassius carassius. Classification (NCBI taxonomy): domain Eukaryota; kingdom Metazoa; phylum Chordata; class Actinopteri; order Cypriniformes; family Cyprinidae; genus Carassius; species Carassius carassius. The sequence continues at coordinate 15,548,448 of NC_081762.1, read as the reverse complement.
AGTTCATAGGATCATATAATACTCCTTATCTGTCAAGCTCTAAAAAGGATATGGTATAGTGTGAGTTTCTTTTTCTTCATATGTCTGAAGGAACGCTACTAATCAAAAGTTTGGAGTAAGTAAAATTGTTTCTAAAAAATAACTAATAATCGTAATGAAACAAATTAAATTGATTAAGAAGTGACAGTAAATCAATTTATAATGTTTCTGATAAATGTTGTTCTTTTAAACGTTTTATTAATCACAAAAAAAATCTAAAATAAAAAAATATCAGTTTTCACAAAAATATTAAGCAGCAACTGTTTTCAGCATTAATGATGATGATGATAATAATAATAAAAAAAATTCTTGAGCATCAAATCAGCATATTAGAATGATTTCTGAAGGGTCTTGTTGCACTGAAGACTGGAGTAATGATGCTGAAAATGCAGCTTTGCCATAACAAGAATACATTTTATTTTTAAATATATTAAAGGGTTAGTTCCCCACATCTGTAATAAAACGACCCTCACAAAGCTCCAGGGGGTGAGGAAAGGACCCGTTTAGCGAATTCATGCACTTTTTTAAAGATAAATATCCAGATTTCAAATGTAATAAACACTTTTTTCTCACTTCTGCTGACTGTGGGGAACCGGAAGACGTGCAGGTGGATGTCGTAGTATGTCAGTGCTGTGTGATTAGTGACGAGCGCAGAGAGAGAACAAAACAAAACGCTGGTCACAAATTAGAAGCACAAAACGAGGATTTGTAAAGAAAGACATTGGAGGATTTCAAAATAAGCCAAGAGGAGACTGGGTTTCCTTTGCTCCTACATTTCCCAGAGGCGCATGTGACGCATACGTCTTCCATCTTTCCACCTGCACATCTTCACGGTTCCCCACAGTCAGCAGAAGTGAGAAAAAAAGTGTTTATTACGTTTGAAATCTGGATATTTCTCTTACAAAAAAACGCATGGATTCGCTATGGGGGGCCTTTATTCACCCCTCGGATGCCGTGTGAGGGACGTTTTATTACAGATGGGCACACTTTATTTCACGTCTTCTGAACTGTTTACAACAAACACCCGCTTACCCCGATTGAAAGATTTGGAAGAGCAATGACCATTTTTAATATAACTTCGATTGGATTATTCTGTGGAAAGTCACATACACCTAGGATCCTATCTTGGAATAAAACCGTTTTTTTTTTTTTTTTAATCCATTTCATCATTTGTTTATTCAGGTTGAGCTTAGACCAAGAGCAGAGAAAGACACTCACTCCAGCTCAACTTTAAATTACTTTTAAGCGCCCCAAGTCAGATAGTGACATCCTAGAGTTTTTTTTTTTTTTTTTTGTCAAACCACCCTCAGAAGAAGACAAAATACCTGACAGTACAGAGAGTGTTTAAATTGAGTGTTTAAATCAACAGTACACAAAGATGGCGCAGACAGACTGTTGTCGAGTTTCCGCGCACCGATTGCTTTGGGCCGGGTTTAGTCAAAGTCCAGGGCCGTTTTTTATTCCCAGTCCGTCCCTTGATGTAAGAGTGTGTTTAAACCCTCTGTAACCTTAATATGTCATTAAATGTGACATGCTTAACCCGACTGTCAATGTGTTCAATTTTTAGGCTGAGTCCAAAAAGAAAAAACACAGTAGTAAAGAAAAGAAGAAAATGACAGTAAGTCTTCCAGTGTCGTAGTTAAATCGGATTGTTTTTCTGTCCACATGAGGGTGGAAATGACTGAACATGCTACCCGCATCACTTACAGAAATGTTATTCAGAGTGTATTCGCTAAATAGAACTTCATAATGACTATGTTTTTATCTTTTTATCTATTTACAGCACAAGTCTAAGAAGAAAAAGAAAAAGAAGAAGACTTCTGACTCTGAGTTGGACAAAAGGGCTAGTGAGTGTGGCATCCTGCACAACAGGCAGCTGGATTTCAGAGCTCTTTCTGGGGAAAAAACCCTTTGGATATATGTTGAAGTTACTCTTAAAAGAGGGTGCCTGCCACTATGTGTATTATGACTGACTTGGATGAGAGGATCATGTGTTGGGGAGTTGGAAGGGGTTTATTTTATAAGCAGATGATTCTCAGTCTGAATAAACGCCATTTACACCATTGGACGTTATCTTTGTGCTGATGTGGATCTGCATGAGAAGTGCTGGTTTCGGGGGTTGTAAAGGTGGCCGATTTGTATTAAATATTTATAGAAAATTAATGCTTCTGTGTTTCCCTATGAAACAGACAATGGTTTTCTTTCTCTGATATTAGAACAAACCTGTGTTCCTGCACTGATCTTCAGCGGCATGGCAAAACCACTATATTTTACCCAAGTTTTGAATGTGAGTTCACTATTTGTTAATTGTAATTCAAGAAAACACCACAAAAAAAAGGAAATACTGCATAAAATTCTAATATACAAATATACAGTTCAGAAATTTGGAGTTGGTAAGATTTTAAAATTTTATTAAAGAAGTGTTATGCTCACTAAGGCTGCATTTATTTGATCAAAAATACAGTAAAACTGTTCTATAATAAAATATTATGACCATTTTAAAAAAATTATTCATGTGAAACATTTCTTATTAATGCTGAAAAAAGTTTTGCTGCTTAATAGTTTTTGTAAAAGCTATGATACGTTTTTTAAATAATTTTTTCAGATTCTTACAAAGTTTTAAAGAACCCCATCGTCTTTATTGACACCTTTGATCAATTTAATGTGTCCTTGCTGAATTAACCTATTGATAACTGCAAACTTTTGAACAGTATTGCTTATATATACTAATCCTATGATACATCTGCTGTTTAAACCCCATTTAAGAATCTTTTGGTGTGTTTGGTGTGTTAAAGTTAATATTAGTATTTTAATACTAACTGTGGACTTTAATGACACTTTTAAGGTAAATTCTGGCTATTTATCTCAAGCTTTGCTCTGACTTGGTGTGTGATGATTATTGAAAACATTGTTTTGTGTCTCAAGTCATGCATGGATTCAGGCAAAACTTTGCATGTCCGTGCACTGAATGACCTCGTGTCTGTCTGGAACTTGAATGTCAGTCTGCGCGGGTTTCACACCTGTAGCAGTGTGTGTGCGTGTGTGTGTGTGTGTGTGTACCGCAACTGTTCAAGTGAACTTTCCTCATGTTATCTAACACTGTGTTCTTAACTGTGTATATCTGCAGTGAATGTGTTTCGGTGAGACTGTCTCTGGCCCTCAGGGTAACAGCAGGGTTTTGGAAGCTCGGCCAGGTGTATGTGTCCAAATGGCACGTGGGAGGGGCCTAAACTAGCTTCTCTCATTTCCCTGGCAAATACTGTCACCAGTTCCCTTTTCTTGTCACACAGCTTCTAGAGATCATATAGTAGAAATGGAATGTGTTGGAGTCACTATGTTTCTGCTCATGTCCACCATATTTCTAATTCCTGGTAAGATGCTTTTTATTAATTTTTGAATGAATGGCAGCAGTAATGTTACACACTAAAACATTTTGGCCAAAGAGGTTAAGCCAAAGGCAGTCAATGTTTTGGGATGTCATCTAGAGTTTAAAATTTGCAGTAAAATAAATGTTTATTATTTAACTTAAAATGTCATTCAAGGTTGTGTACATATCTAAGAAATAAGATGTAGGGTTACTCTGGAAAATGTGTCATTTAAATATTTGTAAATTATTATTTCCTGTTGACGACGTTGACTTTAAAGCAAAAATAAAATACAAAATCTGCACATTAAGATGATTTCAAGTAGCAAGGTGGTATAGAACTTGAAAGATTAGAACTGTGGTTTGGTTTTAATTTAATTTTAATTCTGTAATTTTGAATTAGATTGGTGATTACTTCCTGCATTTGGAAATTTTCACTTCCATTTAGAAATTCAGTGGAATATATTCCCACAGTAAACTCCCAAAGTAAAATATATATATGTGTGTGTGTGTGTGTGTGTGTGTGCGCATGTTTTTGTGACATATCAGGACACAACTCTGTATAATGACATGGGTATGACACAGGTATTACAAGAAGAGAGGGACTTATAAGGACATAACCCATGTCCCCATTTTTCAAAACGCTTATAAATCATACAGAATGAGTTTTTTTGAGAAAGTAAAAATGCACAAAACTTCCTGTGAGGCTTAGGGTTAGGTGTAGGGCCATAGAATAATGATAGAATAATAGAATCTTTGTTTGCTAATTGAGGTTACTGTGTTTAAACTTAACACACCTTAAAACTCATGAAAACGTGTTTTTGTTCTTTTTAAAAAAAATGTTATTCCTTTTTTGTTTGTTTTTGCTAAATTAAATAAGCACAATTTTTCCTATCATGTTTGTAAAATTTGTTGTCTTATATTAAAGTTTTCACAATTCCATTTCAATCAACACACAAAACGTAATATGTGAATATATATATTTTGAGATAAAGACATGACAAGACATGTATACGACTCACAGTCTTGTGGCAAACGCTTCCTACATTTAGCTTTTCGTGTCACATGCTGCTTTAAAAATACAAAAACAAACATTGGAGGCTTATTGGATTATTCACGGTCAGGCTTTTGTTCATTTTCCAGTCCACTCATTTGTATGTGCATTTTGGTAGCAGCATAAATGGCCGTAGTGGATTACCATGGGGTGTGAATAGTCTAATGTTTGTTTGTGTTTGGGCATGCACAAGGAGTCTCTCGTTCACTTGTTGGTGTGAATGGCTCAATTACTTACACATATTGTGGTGGTGGAGTGAGTGCATTGTTGCCATCCCAGCAATAATCCTCACCTTGTTTGGAGACAATAAGACCAGCACAGGCCAAGCACACTTATTAGTGTTGTATTCATAGCTTAGTGTGGCATAAACACAGGCACGCTTTTTGCTTCCACTGAATCTGCCCTCTGGTCCTTTATGCGTGCAGTAGGGGTGTCTTTATTTATTATTTAGTGCACAACACGAGCCATGCAGTCATCTATTGTAATGCACAACACTGGCTGTCAGCAGGCTGACAGAAGCAAGTAAAGGGGGTGGAGATGGCCGTGTCCGGGTAGTTAAGGGGCCTGAGAGCAATAAAGAGGGAGGAGTATGAGACCGTTTACCTGCCTGCTGCCACACGACCTTGCCTAGCAACGTAATGCAGATTAACAGCTGTCAGTTAAAGCAGGGCCTCCATGGGCTACGTTCATTTCATCCATCTTATCCTTAAGTAAATGAGATACATCAAGAATTCAGTTCAATCCAGTACGTTATCTTCCCAGCATCATGGGAGCTTTATTCTTGCGATCAGGACTCCATGACTTCAGGCAGTACATGTAAGGCTTGAATGTTTGCTCATGGACCTGTTCAGACAAATTAGAGGGAACTTGATGTTTGATTACTATCATTCTGAGAAGCGGGTCAATATTTGCTCTGGCAGGTATAGGATCAGGGCAAAGGCGGTGGTGATTAAACTGCAGATCTGCGTATGGACTAATTAATGATGTGGATAAATCCAGTGTCATGCTGGAATTGCAGATTATGTGATGTATGTCTTACTCTGGAAAATTTCTGAGTGAACCACAGGAGAAGGAAAGCTGCTCAGATTAGCAACGGATTTAGATGAATGTTTTAATCAACAGAGTCACTGTTAATGAGAAACATTGCAGGTTCTTCTGCACAAATACCAAAAACATTAATATTGAGAATTTGAGGCCTGGATTGGTTTGATGGTGCACATACAGATAGTCTTCCCTGCTTTATGGACAGCTGTTCTTGTGACACAGAAGTGTGTGAAATTGTACTGAATGTGCTCTTGTACTTCAAGTAGTGATAGTATATTCTTAAAAACCTGTACTTGCAGATAATATAAAATTAAGGAAATGAAAGGCTAAATTTACTTTCATGACTGTTTCCTAATCCTAACACACTTAAGCACACTTTTTAAAAGTATATTTTGTAATAATTAAAGGTCAAATTAAAGGTTTTACTTCAAAGTACATTTGAAATCATTTGAATAATCTTCTTTTATGCTCTAAAGTAGTATATTTGCTATATATATAGCATAATTGTTATATTCATAACATAAAATAGTTATAGATTTATATTTTATATTATGTTAAAATTTTTACCTGTAGTGTGTTAAAATTGGATTTGAATTTTAAATATACTTAATTTCATAATTTCAAACTTGTAATTGTAAATATATTTAAATATAAAACTACTGATTGCCAGTATGACATGCTTTTTTTTTTCAACAAGAGGTGTGAATCTTTTTCTTACAAAAACTGCACCTCTTAAAATGATAAATTATTATTTATTTTGCCCTGAAGCCTAAAAGAGAACTGCGAGTTGTAAAGAGATTGTTATATAAAGGCATGTGAATTTGTAGCTGTACTCTTGTAACATGTTAACATCAAGTGTTGCTTATGTACACGTTTCAAACTTCACATTTTAAACTATGACTTTGTGCGTTATAACAAAATAAGTTATGAAAGTCTTTGAAAGTCCAGTGACCTTATTTTAACCATAAATCAAAAACCGCCAATCTAAAAAAAAACAATTTGGACTTCCTGAGGAAATCCATGGTGACTTAGCTTTCGATTGATGTCATGACTGAATAGCTCTTTTAAAATGACGTAGAACTGATTACAGTGGCATGCAAAAGTTTGGGAACCCCTCGCAGAATCTGTGAAAATGTGAATAATTTTAACAAAATAAGAGAGATGAGATGAATGTCATTTTTATTTAGTACTGTCCTGAGTAAGATATTTTACATAAAAGTATAGTGGACATATAGTCCACAAGACAAATAAAATTGCTGTGTGTGGTTACCTGGTTGATCCACTACTATTTTTTGTTTTTTGATGATTGTTCTTGAGTCCCTTTTTTGTCCTGAACAATTAAACTGAGCACTGTTCTTCAGAAATATCCTCCAGATCCTGCAGATTCTTCGGTTTTCCAGCATATTTTGCATATTTGAACCCTTTCCAGCAGTGACTGTATGATTTTGAGATCCATCTTTTCACACTAGAGACAATTGAGGGCAAAAGAGAAGACAAAACTCAAACACAACTATTAAAAAAGATTAAAACATTCACTGATGCTCAAGAAGGAAACACAATGCATTTAGACCTAGGGGTGAAACTTTTTGAATTTGAAGATCAAGGTAAATTGTACTTAATTTGTCTTCTGGGAAACATGCAAGCATCTACTGTTGCTTCGGAAGAGCAGTACTAAATGGAAGAAGAAAAAAAAGGTATTTCAACAAAATAAGAAAAATTTGGACATCTTTATCCTGTTCAAAAGTTTTCACCCCCTGACTCTTAATGCATCGTGCTTCCTTCTGGAGCACCAATAGTTGTGTTTGAGTCCCTCAATTGTCCTCAGTGGGAAAGATGGATCTCAAAATCATACAGTCACTGCTGGAAAGGGTTCAGATACACAAAAGATGCTGGAAAACTGACGAATCTGTAGGACCTGAAGGATTTTCTGAAGAACAGTGCTCAGTTTAACTGTTTGGAACAAACAAGGTACTCATGCACAACCATCAGAAAACAGAAAGACATTCATGGATCATCCAGGTAACAGCACACAGTATTAAGAACCAAGGTTTCCCAAACTTTTGGAGTTATTAAATTTTTTTTGTCTTGTGGAATAAATATAAACATCTTTTATGTAAAATATCTTACTCGGAACTGTACTAAATAAAAAAAATAACATGCATTTTGTAAGATCTCTCTATTTTGTTAAAATTAATCAGATTTTCACAGATTCTGCAAGGAGTTCCCAAACTTTTGCATGCCGCTGTACATGTGTGTATTTTGCTTGTATATATATATATACACAGTACAGACCAATAGTTTGGAAACATTACTATTTTTTTTGTTTTTGAAAGAAGTTTCTTCTAGTCATCAAGCCTGCATTTATTTGATCAAAAATACAGAAAAAACAGTAATATTGTGAAATTTTATTACAACTTAAAATAATAGTTTTCTATTTAAATATACTTTAAAAAAATAATTTATTCCTGTGATGCAAAGCTGAATTTTCACATGATCATTTAGAAATCATTCTAATATTCTGATTTATTATGAGTGTTGGAAAGAGTTCTGCTGTCTAATATATTGGATGAATAAAAGGTTAAAAAGAACTGCATTCATAAAAAAAGAAAAAAATCTAATAATATATATTCTAATAATATATTTTCTTTACTATCATTTTTTATCAATTTAACACATCCTTGCTGAATAAAAGTATTCATTTTATTTAAAAAAAAGAAAGAAAAAAAATTACTGACCCCAAATTACTGACCAGTAGTGTATATTGTTATTTCAAAATATTTATATATATATATATATATATATATATATATATATATATATTTTTTTTTTTTTACTTTTATTCATCAAAGTATCCTAAAAAAGTATCACATGTTCTGAAAAAATATTAAGCAGCAGAACTGTTTCCAACTTTGATAATGAATCATCATATTAGAATAATTTCTAAAGGATCATGTGATAATGATCCTAAAAATTCAGCTTTGCATCACAGAAATAAATAATAATTTAAAGTATAATAAATGTAAAAACAATTATTTTAAATTGTAATAATATATCACAATATTACATTTTTTTCTGTATGTTTGATCAAGTAAATGCAGGCTTGATGAACAGAAGAAACTTCTTTCAAAAACATAAAAAATAGTAATGTTTCCAAACTTTTGGTCTGTACTGTATATATATATATATATATATATATATATATATATATATATATATATATATATATATATATAGTGTTTTTTTTGTCAGTATGAGTCATTAAACACCATTTAACACTCTCATTTGAACAGGTACGGACTCTACATGCACTGAATGTGTTTCACTGCAGTCCACACAGCATGGAAAAGTGGGGGACTCGATGCTCCTCCGAGTTGAGGCTCATTTTGATGTCCAGAGTGTGACGTTCCAGGGGTCCTGGTACAAGATTAAGCCTATTAACACTCTTTTGGTCACTTTCGACAACATCAATGCTATCCCAAATCTACGCCTAACGAACCGTCCGGCATTCAATTTGCCTGATGTCTCACTAAAATTTGAGCATCTGGACGAAGACACACAGGGGGAATATGAGCTGCAGATCAACATCGTCTTCCCAGGAACTCCCAGCCCAGTTGCTGTCACAAAAAGAGTGACAGTCACAGTCAGCGGTAAGAACATTTGATTCTTATGGGGGATCTCATTTATGACAGCTATTGATGTAGAGTTTGTTACTAATGCTTTTAACATTTTTTTTTGTCTCAGAGTAAAATCAAACAAAACTGTGATTCATATCTCACAATGGCGATTTAATTTCCCACAGTTGACTTTATACCCCCAATGTGATTTAATAAATTTCAGTGACTAAATCCTGCTATGTGCCATGTGATATTGCGCAACTTAGTTTTTTGCAATTGTGACTTTTAAACTCAAAATGTGCCTTTTTGTCTCTCATTTTGAACTATAAATTGCGCAATTGTGACTTTGTTTCGTGTAAAACAACTTTTAAACTCAACTGTGACTTTTTATCTCACATTTTGAACTTTATATTACACAACTGTGACTTTGGTGTAATTGTAACTTTTAAACTCAAAATATGAATTTTTATCTCACATTTTTAAACTTTATATTGCGCAACTCTGACGTTGTTTCTCTTTTTAACTCACAATGTGTCTTTGTATCTCACAATTTGTTCACCTTATTTTTCAAACGCAAAAGTGAGCTATTTTTATGAATGTGTAAGACTTCCGGTGAATACTGGTGAATTACTATAAACATAACAGTAAAAAGTTTAGTAAACAGAAAAACTGTTTGTGCTAGAACCAAAATAGCATACCGATAATATTCCAATAATATTATTCTAATATTAAACAGCATAACTAACTTTTGTGTACAGTTAAAATAACTGGATACAAATGGCATCGGAAGCTACACTCATTCAAGTTAGAAATGGCCACACCCACTCTTAATAAAAATAAGGTGGATATCTTGAGTTTTTTTTTCTCTTGAGATATAAGCAAAATTCCACATATACATATCAGAGTATTTCTTTTCTTGTAAGTATTTAATTTAATGAATTTTCTGCTCCCAGTGCCTGTGTCCATCCCCATTATTACTAAGACCCCAGAATCAGAACTGGTGGAAGACAGGGACAACGTGACGCTGAATTGTTCTGTTGAACATGGGACAAATGTTCAGTACAAATGGCTAAAAAACAACATGGTGGTTGGTCCAAGTGAGCGGCATACATTCTCACAAGATTATGGGACACTTGTTATAAACCCTGTCAGGAAAGAAGACATTGGTCAATACATTTGTGAGGCCCAAAACCACATTAGCAGTAAGCTAAGCAAACCGGCTGAACTCATTGTGTTCTGTGAGTATCTATTATAGTTTCTGGCTTAAAGTTCATTTATCATCTGTTATCATCCCTTGTGTAAATCATTGCTTCATTATTGCACACTGTCCAGCAGGTTCCTCCTGCAGCCTGAGAATTACCTGCTGTTTGCATTGTTAGTCAGATGTCAAACATGATCTGTCCTGACAAGTCGATCTGAAATATGAATGTGGATTAGGTTAATAGAGATGCAAAACGGATTTTTTTTCCCTCATTAAAAAAAAGTTTTACCTGTAAAGATGTTAATAGTATTTCATATCAGTAGCTTGATAAGATGATTTATTTTATATTAAAAGGGTTGCCTGATGCGGGCTGCAATGTAGAAATTACATGACCACCTGAAAATTTCTCTGTTTTTATCTGTAACTTTGCTATTGTTGTACAATATCAATGACATAATAAATTAATAGTAATATAATCATTTCTAGTAATTAACAGTAATATAACTAAAACAAAGTACCGTATTTTCTGCACTCTAAGGCACACTTAAAAGCCTTAAATTTTCTCAAAAAACGACAGTGCGTTTTATAATCCGGAGCGCCTTATATATGGATCAAGGCGCTTTGTCAAAATGTTGACATTCCCTTTAGCACAGCTCCATCTAGTTGATGCATAACGCAAACCTAGTCAAACGTTTGACTTCAGTATCTTCTATTCTATGCGCTTTATAAGGTGTGCCCTATATATGAAAACAGTTCTAAAATAGGCCATTCATTGAAGGTGCGCCTTATAATCGGCTGCGCCTTATAGTGCAGAAAATACGCTAATAGAAAATTCCAATAATCTTTTTAATGAATAAAAAAAATAAATAAACTAGGCTACTAATAAAGTTTTTGTAACATTACCAAATTTTTCAGATGGGCCTTATAACTTGGCAGTAAATTCTGAACAAGGTCAGATAACTGAAGGGGTGTTCATGGTGAACCTGAAGGAACTGGTCTTTTTTGATTGTATTGCGGACTCCAACCCTCCCAACACCTGCGTCTGGATCTCTAAGACAAAGAATGGCACAGAGGTTCTCATGACTGGACCACGGTTTGAAGTGAAGCCATATGAATTACCCCAGGGTAAAGAGTTCTTGTGCAGGGCATTCAACAATATAACTAAGAAGCAGGACGAGACCAAGTTCACACTGGTGATGTCCAGATTTGACAAAGGTATGTTTGCAGTCACTGTTTTAAATCTGGACATTATTCCTCCTCATGTCAAAATAATGACTATTCTCTAATTATTTTATTAAAGGGATAGTTCACCCAAAAATTTAAATTAGATGATTATCTGTTTACCCCCTGGGCATCCAAGATGTAGGTGACTTTGTTTCTTCAGTAGAACACAAATTATGATTTTTAGCTTCAGTCATAGCAGTCTCTCAGCCATACAATGGATGGAAAATGGTAACAGAATCTGTGAGAGTAATAAAAAAAAAAACACATGCACAGACAAATCCATATTAAACCCTGCAGCTCGTGACAATACATTGACGTGTAAAGACACAAAACGATTGATTTGTGCAAGAAACTGAACAGTAACTCTTGAACTCTTGTGAACGCTCTTCACAGCAGCAAGCGTGTGAGGCATTCTTATTCTTCTTCTTCTTGCATTACGGATCACAGACTTATAAGTGCATTACCACCACCTATCTCTCAAATGGATCATTGACACTCCTAATTGAGTGTCAAGGGTCCATTTGAGAGATAGGCGGCTGTGAAGCGGGATCAACTGAAGTTCGAACAGTTCGGACATTGCGTGAATCAGAGGTAAAAAAATCCTATATAAATTCTGTTCAGTTTCTTGCACAAACCGATCGTTTTGTGTCTTTACACATAAATGTATTGTCACGAGCCGCAAGGTTTAATTTGGCTTTGTTTGTGCATGTTTTTTTTTTTATTCTCATAGATTCTGTTATCATTTGCCATGCATTGTACGGCTGAGAGACTGCAACGACTGAAGCTAAAAATCATAATTTGTGTTATATTGAAGAAACAAAGTCACCTACATCTTGGATGCACAGGGGGTAAGCAGATAAAATTTTCATTTTTAGATGAACTATCCCTTTAAATTCTTCTGACTTAAACAAAGTAGATTGTCATTACTGAAGCTTACTACTACTAGAAGAAAAAAATTATATATATATATATATATATATATATATATATATATATATATATATAAGCTCATCAAGAGAATGCCAAGAGTGTGCAAAGCAGTAATCAAAGCAAAAGGTGGCTACTTTGAAGAACCTAGAATATGACATATTTTCAGTTGTTTCACACTTTTTTGTTATGTATAAAATTCCACATGTGTTAATTCATAGTTTTGATGCCTTCAGTGTGACTCTACAATTTTTATAGTCGTGAAAATAAAGAAAACTCTTTGAATGAGGTGTGTCCAAACTTTTGGTCTGTACTGTGTATATATATATATATATATATATATATATATATATATATATATATATATATATATATATATAATGACAAAAAGTCACATTAACTTAGTGTTTTAAGTTAATCTAACCTATTTGTTGTTCCATCTGTTGTCAGTCTGCATGGTCGTGGCAAGCTGTCTTTTTTTTTCTCCTCCCCAGTTGCTAAGTGCAAATCTGTCCCACCTGTGATTAAGTCTTGCTGTTCCACTGGAAAGCAAATAGGGGCTGGCACCTGTCATTGTTTTTTTACGTTGTTACAGGCAGTGAATTTTGGTTTAGTGTGGATACAGAATAAATAAATGCAAGCATGTGATGCAGGTTTCGATTAGTTTAAAAATGATCACACCAGAAATTCTTTATTTTAAAATATACAATGTAAGTAACACTGATATTGATTTGTTTCCAGAAAATGCTAAATATAGCCGCGAAGGAAGTGCGCTGTCTCCCTTGACTTTCATTACAATCTCTTCAGTCGTCATCATAGTGTGTATGATGTTTGTGCTCCTAAGGAAGAGCTGCCATCCAAGAAGAAGTATGATATCATTCTCATTTTTAAAGAATCTAAAATACATAAATAAATCTTCAGTTTACAGGACAGAAAACGGTTTCAGCTGATTTCAAAGGGGTCTTTAATCTTTTAAATCAGATTATATTGAAATGAAATCATTAGCAATCCTTTTAATTGATTTTTAAAATCATTTTCTACAGTGATAAAGACTATCTACAGGCGGTAAGAAAATATTTCTTATCTATACAAACATCTGAGAAATATCCGACACATTTATTTATTTATTTATTTATTTATGTGACATCACTGATGGATTGATCTTATCCTCCAGGCCAATGACAGAGCAGAGAGGACTGCACCGCTCCGGTGGGTTTACTGCATGCGTCGGTCTTTAATATACCCGTGTTGTTAAGAAGTGATGTGTACACTACCTCTCTATGCAAACAAACTCCCCAAGCCCATTAAAAACACAACTACTATAATCATATCTGCCTGCTTTCTGTCAGCATACACTATAAACATATTTTCCACCTCGCTGGCTATGCACATAGTCACTCTCTTTGGAAAACACATAGGATATTATCAATGACTTGTGTGCTAGTGAACTAAAAATGGTGGATAAAAACGATTCATACATCGTTTAATTATTAGTGTGGGAACAAATTGCTTTAAATGCATTACATGATATTATTATTATATATTATATATTCACTCACGTATTATTATTATTATATGTTCACTGATCTGATTAATATACTTGCAGGTCATGAAGATGCAACTGAAGACTTTGGCATTTATGAATTTGTCTCTGTACCTGGGAAAATGGACTCAACACAGGTGAAAAATAAAATAATAATCACTTGCTATTTTGCATGAGTAGTTTTGTCCCAGAAAAGTTTGATATTTCTTCTCTGTGTTTTCCAGGCATCCTGCAGGTCTTTGGCACGGCTCGATTCAGTCAAAGATTTGCATACCACCATCTATGATGTCATCAGACATGTGCCTGAAACTCCAACACTGAGTCTTTTGAAATGAGAGTGCTGGATAGAAATGAGCGCACGGAAGTAAGGATAAAAGGAGTTTCACTATTTTTTTTTCTGCCAATTCTTCTCTCTACAGTCAAATGTTTTGTTGTACACACTTCTTTTGTTTTACAGTTATTCGTTTTTATACTACTTGAGGTCTGAAAATCATACATTTATAAACTTGTGCTGGGCACTGAAGTTTTTATTGTGTTAAAAAGAATATATAAGAGAACTATGAGATTTTTCTTTTCTGTAGCAACATGCTGAATGAAAAGCTGAGAGTATTTATATATAAATACGGTCGTCATCTAACGATGTTGTTGTTTCTGCATTATGAATGTAAATATGATGGATGCATTTTGTACTATGTATATGTATTTTTTTGCACTGCAGCGTATACTGTAATATTGCTCATTACATTTTCAAGATGCCACATACCCGTTCCATACGTTTCATGGGTAGCAGTTTGTTGAATGTAATATAGACATCTTCTGTCTGTTTTGTTGTCTATGTGTTGCACCTGTTGAAACCTGTTTGAACACAGAAGGATGCTCCGTAATTTTCAAATAAAGGTTTTACAAATATTTTTGGATTCTTTTCTTTAAATAAATGCAAGATATAATAAAACGTAATGTTGATTTGCTTTTTAGAGATCAGCTCTCTGACAATATTATGTTAATGAAAATGCTGCCCCATTAGACACTTTTTGCTTATTTGTGCATGCTGAAATGTCTAACATTTCTAAAAAATGAATATTAAAAATTGGTAAGTATTGTATCGAGTCTTTCTGTGCACATATTAAGCAGATAATTTGAATTCTGGTAAGCACTGTTGGGTATTTCAAGCAGTGGGATTGTCTGATATAACCAATTTTACATAATATTACAAAACAATATTACTGGAACAAACAGAGCATTGTAAACGTTATAATATGACTACGTGTTTATTTTCTCTGTTTCAAAGGAAAAGCAGAAGCATTATATCAACAGCTCAGCTGCCTGGAGGGAAGCGCCACTCCCTTATTTGACAGGGAAATTTTCAGTGACATCAGCTGTGCTTTCTTTACAAGAAACACTTGTTCTCTTATGAGTGCTCACATCAACATGAACAGCCAGATGGAAGGGCTCCTCTCAAACACAAACATTAGAATATTTTTTTTGCCAGACAGCAAATATTTTGCTGTAAACTTTTCTCTGAACTGAGATGTAAAAGCCCAGAACAAATTAGGTTTTGTGGCCTGTTCCAAGAATTCTAGACTCATTTTATATTATGTGTCTGTTGGACCTCAAATGCAAAACACAATGCTTCTTCTGCAACAACAACAAAAAAAATATTGTGTGTGTGTGTGTGAAACACCTTCAATGTTTTGTTTCTAATTATTTCTCAAAAAGCTTGGAGGATAAATATGGAAATATCTAATAATGGCCTCTACACCCCATTATACAAATATTATTACTTTCTCACAGGCGTCAGCTTTTTAATCTGCTTTAAATATGAAACTGATAAAAACAAATACAAATGAGAACCATAGTCTTCAAAGAGTGTCACATAAAAAAAACGTAAATATGACAAATATTAATATCCATGTTACCAGTTTTTTTGTCTACTGCTGTGTCCTGGCATTAAACCGAAAACAGTATGCTAGTATGCTATTCATATAAACTACATATCCCATTCTGCACTAGCCATCTGTCACGTGAGTCCAACAGCGAAACATGGCACCTGTCTAGCACTGCAAGAACTGAATCGCCGTTTGACAGAAGCAGCCTATAGGATACATCGCGCTTACTGCTCAGTGTTTTCAGTTCAGCGATGCAGAAAATCAAGTCATTGATGGCCCGTCAGGTGGGTTATTTCTCATCTTACACCAGCCTGCATCTTGATTTCATTGAAGGATCCGGAAGCTTTTTAAATAAGCTAGTCTGCTAGCTTAAACACTAATAAACTGAAAAACAGCTTATGTTTTCTTGAGATCGGCACATTTACTCATGTTATCATAGCGATTTTAATCAGTGCATTTGGAATAATTAACGAAAATGTCTGAATGACAAATAAAAAGATAGATAAATAAAAAGGTGATGGTAAGCAGAGCTTTTGATAATAATTAATAGTTTATTATGCTCAGATGTACGTAATCAATAAACAAACTCAAAGAAACTCGGTTATAAATAGGCCTAGACATTAAGACTATAAACGTTGGCTGTGTGTTAAAATTATTTTGTCATTGTGCAATATGGGATTATTTCTCATATTTATGGTTATTTTTCTATACGGATTATACAATATTTTTTTCTTGCGTTTTAGGAATCTTCAAGTCTTGGGGCTGTGATCAGTTGAAGTTTAATTACACAACATAAATGGAACCCCAGGCAAATTTGTTAGATTTATGTTAATCTATAGTGAAGTTTTCTCTCTTGCAAGGGTCTGAATACTGAATACGCCCGCCCCTGACTAACTTGTAGTATAATTTTTTTTGTGGTTACTGAAACATTTAAACCGCTTATTGTAACATAATCTGCTCACAAGTAAAAAGAATGCATACTTTTTGTTTATGGCTTCCAGCCAGGGGTCTGGGGACCTCTAGGGGGGCGCAATGGAGTTCTAGGGCTTCTGTGTAAAATGTAATAAAAAATTACAAAATAAGATTAAACCGAATTATATAACGATCATTTAATTCAAATAAATAAAAATGTAAACTGGTAATAAATAAATCCAACAGTACAGTACATTATTAAAACAAAACAATGTAATTTAAAAATAAACTAGCCCAAATAACATTTCACATGTATTTATAACAGTATAAATTGGGTCTTTAATAAACACTTTTTTTTGAGTCCCTTGCATGAAGAATGTCACATTTGGAGGTCCACTGCATTTGAAATATTGAAAACTCTTGCTTTAAGGATCCCAACTCCCCCATCCACATATATGGCTGCCTAATATTTATAGTTTACTATTTATTTTCTCTGCCAGGGTTTGAAGAGTCCCCAGGAGAGTGTGGTTGACATGAGTCCTGTGGAGAGCTTCAGGACCCCCAGCAAGGTGACTCTACTGTTTCTGCATTAAGCTTTCACACTTGTTAATGGTTGATTTATTACAGTTTAGGTCTGAATTACATGATAACTTTGAATGTTTACATAACCTTAGTTTTATCCTCCTTAATCATAGTGCGGAAGAGGTAAAATATGAATATTTTAATAAATGCGTCTTATGTTGAGCTTTGTGAAATTACATTTCAGCTATATTCCCAAGTGACATTTTTAAATGTAGGAGAGAGTATAAAAAAGTGAATCAGACTTTAGCTGAGCTTCAGTGCAGCAGTGCCACTGAGTTGTATTATGACCTTCATTCAGTGAGATAGATGTACGTTGGTCATGGTCCAGTGCATTGGTTTCTAGCGCTACCTTAGAGGTCCATAAAATCAGCAGGACCTTTCTGTGATTAAACCCCTTATAGATCTTCTGGCTGTAGGTTTCTAAGGTAATTTTAGTGCTCTCAACAGCAGCTCTGATATTTTTTGCCGACACTTTTTACTTTTAATCCCTGGTTATTGCAGACATAAATAACCCAAATCAAGGAGACTCATTCCCACCGGCAGAGAGTGTTTGTTGTTTTTTTTTGTTATTTGTTATTTATTTAATTATATATTTTTTCTTATGTTACATGTACTTCAGAAAATGATTTTCAGAACCATCTGGCTTAGATCCTGGTGGGATTTTTTTCTCAGCACTTTTGAAAGTTTCCTGAAACGACTGAAGCAGTGAGAACGCTCTGTCCATAGTGTGTACATGAAATGACAGATTAGCCCTCAAAATAGTGACCATGAATGAGGATAATGTGCAGGAAACATAGATTTGTTGTCTAGTCTTTGTCTGCAGATGATCATTTTCTTGAAAGTTAAAGTTTTGGGGGGAGCATCCTGTTTTTTGACAGTTTCTTTTTAAAAGTAAACAAGACATTGTTCAGTTCAAGGCATCACGAGAAGGATTTTGAAAGAATTTTCTTTCTTTGTTTGTTTGCTAACATTTTTACGTATGGTTTTTAGCAAATGTTATTGTATTTTATATATTAGAGGGAGAAAAAGATATAATATATAGCTTATGTTTACAGGAATCAACACATTAAAACTTGAGAGGAGATGAACATTTTTGATGATGTTTGATGTCAGGCGCTGAGTTTTATGTAATGGACTATATATCTGATTTTTGATTCGTTCTTGTTGATTATGTCAGATGAAGCAAATGAGGTTCAGATGTTGCTTTTATATTATGTTTTAATTCATGTGTTGTTTTGCAGTGTCACAAGCCAAATGGCCAGTGACTCATTTTGGGACTTGCGTGCTTGACAATTGTCCCGTCAGCTCCGCTTGTATGGCTTTGTAATTTTCCCTGAAAAATGTTTTGGAATTTTAACTTGTCAAATGTCAAATACCAGGATATTAACTATGGAAAAACGTTATTTTGGGATGTTTCGAGTGGCGGGAACCCTTTTTTCCCATGCACAGTCTTCCGTGTCCTCTAGATGGCACTATAATCACATAATTAAGGCCTTATCAAGCAGTCTTGAAAGCCTCTTGAAGAATTGCTGTACAGATTAATGAACATTTATACAGTTTATTTACGTCATTAGAGTAATGTCGTCATTGGCTTCATCATATTAAGCAGAGCATATTGTAATATGTCGGATATTATTCATAAGATGACTCATTCCTAAGCGTGGGTTTTCTTTTGGAGGTTACAACCACATATAAATTCCTAATCAGCAACTATTTTCTCCCTCCCATCTTATGCATATTGCAGCCTGGAAGATTTAGATCATTTGAATGGAGTCTGTTATTTGTAGAGATCTCGCAAATAAAAGCTGGAGCAGGTACAGTGTATTATTTCAAAGTAGTGTGGGTCGGGTTCACGCATGTCTTGCAGCAGATCTGACATCAGCAGCAGCTGTCTGTCTCCTCTGTCTCATCTCAGTCAATGTGAACAACTGCTCATTGCTATTCTTAATATGATTGTAAATCACACTCTCTTCTGCATTTGATCAGCATCATTCAGTAACCCTTCAGTTCGCTCATCTTAAGATTTGATTGATGTATAGCACGTTGAGTCACACTTTTATATGCAAACAGACTCGCTTTCTTCTCCGTCTGTGCGCAGGGAATAAAAGGACGGGAGGTGTTAATTTTGGTAAACACTGGCAGTCTACATGGGATGGAAAGATAATTTAACAAAGGCTGGGCGATCATTTTAATTAGTGTGGCAGAGTTTTTGTTTTATTTTCCAAGTGACCATTTGGGTGGGAAATTATTGATGTTTTCAGTCTCATCTGATCAAATCGTGGACTTTATTCATACATAATTTGTTGCAATACTTTACATCCTCACCTAAATTGTTGCTATTTAAGAAAGCTAATTAAAAGTGCTGTCACATATACTTTTCATTCTATTGACTTCGATTTATATGAATGCAAATGCTGGAGACCGGAAACGCAAACTCGTGCAAAGAAGTTTCGCATTCTGCTGAATGTCAGAATTCATATCACACATTTATGTTACATGATGAGTGGGGAAGAAATTAATTAAAAAACTGCAGAAAAGTGGAGTGATGTACAAATTAAAAATGTAAATTAAAAAAGTGATGAGCGCGATATGTATGTTTGAAATTTTTTCACAAATGTTACATCCCTAATAATATTTTTAAAGCTAAAGCAAACTCCAAAACCTATGCAACCAACACACACACACACACACACACACACACACACACACACACACACCTAATGGTATTATATACTTTGTGAATATTGTAAAATCGCATTTTTTGAACAACTTTTGGCCTTTCAGGATGTTAAGCAGCTTTTAGTAAATCAATAAATCAAATTTGACCCAGAAATATGTGACATTTTCTAAGATTTAGGCCCTCAAACATATTGTTCTGTAACCTCCTGGGAACTATCTCTCCTACAGAGTGGATTTTTTCCTCTCAAGCAGGGTATACACACACATTCACATGCCCACACATACTAACTAAGGGTATATAAATATATTTATGTATTCCTCCAAGGGGGAAAAACAAGCTGTTATTTTCTACTAAAACTCTTCAAGTCACCAAAACCACTGCAGCATTTTCTTAAACACCGGTAGCACTGAAACAAATGGTTTGCTATGATGAGGTTGGAATGCATTTTCTTTGATAGATGATAAATTATTCTATACTCTACAGTAGCTTAAAGTTATAAAATAAGCAAGTTATTTGCAAGTGTTAATTAAAAACAGTGAAAGGGACCAACTTGGGTGTAGTTGTGTCCCAAAGTAGTTCTTCATCTCCTTTTACTTATTGTGTTACTCCCAAAAATATTGTAATAATAATTATACTTTTATTTTAATTAATTATTATTGTTTTAATAACTATTTGAATTTCAACTCAACTTTTAATATTTAAAGTAATTATGAAATTAATACATTTGTAAAATTTGACCCTTGGTTAAAAGTAGGGTGGGAGGTTCTGTTTAAATTTAAATAGCTATTGAAGGCAGTTTGGGTAGTGGAAATGTCCAACATAATATAAATTATAACCTAATTAACTTTTCAGCATATTGCTATCTTAAAATTATTAGAAGAAAAAAAGTTAAATTGATCAATTTTAATGAAATTTTTTTTATTTTTTTTTTTTTATGAAGGTTCTTAAAAATTACTGTAATGGCCAAAAAAACATTATCATAATTAAAGAATTAGGTAAATATTGTTAATTTTGTCCCTTTTTATAAGCACATGTGACAATATATTGATGACCTCAAAGCTATTAGACTTTGACTAACATTTTCAAATGTCAAGTTTTGATTTCAAGGTGTCTTTAAGGCCTAATTGTAAATAGTGAGCCCCAGGATTTAGTCTTTTGTTCTTGCTGTGCGCGTACCAGTGGAGAATGACTCATACCACCCCACCCCCTGTGGATGCTGATGCCGGTGCCGTCCCTCAATGAGTTTACCCACGCTCTCTCTCAGTGATGCCTACATCAGACTGCACTGCATCCATGCCGCATCGTGTGTCTTTGAGGAGATTATAGGCTTTCAGGCTAAAATCCTTAGCTTTTATCTCAATGACATCAAATTGCAGCCTTTATAGGAAGATCTAACATATATTACATCATATGTGTCCACCTCTGAATTCTTTCAGTAGTGTCAAACATGAATAAGTGGTTTATTGATTTGGAATGCTTTCTGTGAATTTGGCTGATGGCAGAAATTAAAGGCTTTTTAAATGTTGCCTCCAAGTTTGCTCTCGTAATTCAGTATGGCTTAGTAATTTTATCTCAGTCTTGGTTTTGGAGCTGTTTTAACCACATTGCATCACGTCATGCAAATCATGCGTAATGAGCCTCTCAGCACCCCTCTTCAAAGAAAAGTGGACGACTTTGTTTCTTCAAGCTGTTTTGAGTGAAATTGAGACTCCTGTACCGATCCTCATTAAGGTTCATGAAGGGTGTTCCTCAGGGATGGGTTCTAAGACCACTTAATCTTTGCACTCGGCTTGGCTATAAGCCCAGATTTGAAAAAATAATCAATGTTCAACTCTCTTTTTTAGCTCTGCGGCAATCTTCCCCATGATGGTGTTCCAGAAGTAGTGAGATTTCCCTGCCAATAATCATTCTCATTTATTTTTCTCCCCACAGGAGGAGCTGAGGGAACTGAGAGAACAACCCACTGATCCACAGGCAGAACAGGAAATCATTGATAGAATAGAGGAAGTGTACTTTTCCAGTGACTCCTTTGACATGGTGCAATACGAGCTTGAGGTGTGTGTTTGAGAATATCCTCATGTGTTCTTATTGTCTCACATGTCACTTGCAGAATCTGTAAGATGTTTAGCATTTTTAAAATACGAAAGAGATTTTTTTTTGTCACACCTTTCTTTGGTGACACACTATATACTATGGGCCTTTCCCAAATGGCACCCTAAACCCTCCCAGTCTTCTTCGAAGTCTGCACTTTCGAGACATAATGCTGCTTTGACTGTCGGGTAGAAGTCTGCTGTGTAGCTTTTGCTCCAGTACGGTCTCGGCAGAAGTGTGGATCGAGGGTGCATAACAGCCACAAAGGGGGCGCTTGCAAGCATCCTTCTGAGTGCTTAAATGACAAATGGGACACCCTACGGTCACGTGGACTTAACGGACATGTGCATGCGGCGGCCTTTGTAAGTCTGTTAGGCCACAAGTGCACATGAAGTGTTCCATTTGGGACAGGGCCTATATACGTACACACACACGCATACATACAAACACATACGCTACCGGTCAAAAGTTTGGGATCAGTAAGACTTGTAATTACATAAAAACATAAAAAATCGTTGTGATCCCAAACTTTTGACCAGTAGTGTATATGTATACACAGCCAGGGGTTTTCGCACAGGTGGCAGCCAACAATGATTGATGGATTATACACATACTGCAAATGCGAAATCTCACTAGATTTGGTGGTGCCTTGCAAAATCTGCATGCATTGAATGAAAATACAGCCAAGAGTAAAATAACTATTCTTACTGGAGTCCAGACTTTTAAGTTTTCATTGTTTCTCTGTTTATGCACAGGGCTTTGGGTATTATTTGTTTATTCCTCTATAATAAAGTTGGGCTGCCTCTCAAGTAAAAGTTTGTTTGAGCTGTTCAGCTGCTGTTGTTTATGGACATTTTCAGAGCTGGAGATGATTTGGCCATGCCTGTGTGAGGGATATCTGCCACACTGTTCAAACTTATATATATAATACCATCAGAATAAAAGAAAAAAGATTTTTCTTTTTCTATATGTTTGCCCAACAGAAACTCCCTCCGGATTTGAACCTTCTTGAGCTTGAGGAGTACAGAGATAAGCTGAAGAGACAACAAGCAGCCGTAAGTACCACATTCAGAGAAGTCTATAAAAGAAACTTCACTCTTCAAATGATGCTAGAAGCAGCCTTTTGTGACATACATGATATCGCTGATTCTTTTGCATCATAACTGCTACTGTTTTGTTGGTAGCACTTTATTTTACAGTCCTGTTCCTCATGTACATACTATGTACTTATTATAGTAATTACAATAACAATGTAATAACTAGGTACTAACCCTGAACCTACCCCTAAACCTAACCCTACCCCATGTAGTTACCTTGTATTACCAGAACTTTCTTAGATAAAAACACTTTAAGTACACTATAAGTACATGTTAGTACACGTACTGTAAAATAAAGTGCAACCGTTTTGTTTATGACGTGACTTTGTGACTTGACACGATTATTATTTTTTTTATATCTCAAAACTCAATCAGACTAAAGTCAATACATAATACTTTTTAATAAAACCTGTTAACATTTAAACAGTAAAAAATAATGAAATTAGTTTTGGAAATACTTTTCAAAACGTTTCTTGTTTTTAATATTGATAACACTGATGAAGGGAAATGAAGGAACAAATGTTGGTATTCTTATTATTATTAAATTTGAATTTCGAATATTCTTCAAATTTAAAATAAAAATTCACATTCTAATGCAAAAACGTTGCATTTGTCTTATCAGTGGCACACACAAGATGCAATAATGATGTAGGTGTCATTGCATTTTAATGCTATTTTTTTGCCTATCCACTTGAAGCCACTGGATTTGGCACCGCTATGTTGTTCATTCAAAATATTGGCGAAAATATTTAACATCACTGTGGAGATGTTGTTTACGTCAAAACTGAAACCAAGCTGTTCACGCAGAATGCATATTTATCACATTTTCTTATATATGGTCAACAATTATATATGATTTATAATCAGTATTTTAAACATTATGCACTATTTTCAAAGATAGTAATGTTAGTTTATTGCTTTGAAGAAACACGCATTAGTAATATTTTGCTCAGTGCGCCCTCTTGTGGCCCCAGCAGAGATGCAAAAAGATTTTTTCCCCAACTGAAGTTATGCCTTTAAATTCGAATATAATTCTTAATATCTATAATATTTAAATACAAAATTCAAATTCAGTTTTTGAGCCATTTTGACAGCCCTAATTATTATATTATTTTTTGCACATATTAGACCAAGCAATTGTTTTTTTTTTTACAAAAAATACGAAAAATAAATAAATACAAGTACGTGTACTTTTTTATATATTGAAGTGTTAAGGGTTTTTCAGGCACTTTAAATAATAATAATGAAAAAAGTGCAACACTAATTTCTGATCATGTCTTTTTTTTTTTTTTTTTTTTTAGTATTTAATCTTTTCCATGACCAAAAAGTCAAGGGAATTATTAATCCTGTTTTCTGACTCATTTCTTAGCTTGTATCTCATTCTGGTACAAACGTCCCAGTTTTATTAGTGTTTTTACAACTTCCCAGTATGTGGTGTAGCATGCTTGTGAGTGCGTGAGTACATTCTGTCTTGATCCAGGGTGATTCACAGTTCACTGCTGGCTGCAGCCTTAGAAAAAGAGGAATGTCAACCTCTGTCTTTGTTGTTTCTTGCTTAAGATGCTTGCTTATGCACAGCTGTCCTATCGGCTTTAGGGTGAAAGATGAGGTCCTCTGGATCCTTGGGGGTACCCAGTGACTCAGTCTGATGCTATCTGTTGTGGCCGGCCATGGGTAGACCGTTTGCTGGCACCAGCGGCCCTGGGGTCACCAGGGTCTTGACAGACAGCTGCAGGCATCAGAGGAGGAGCTGTGTGAGGCGAAGTTCCTGCTGAATGCCATTAATTCTCACGCTCACATTTTGTGGTATTTTATTCATGATTTATGCAAGCTCCTCCAGTGTCATTTACATAAGAGAATGTGGCCTTATTGACAGTAATGATGTGTTTTCTCGCTCAGCCCATCTGAAATGATTTTGGAGTTGGCTCTCTCTGGAATGCCCATGTGCACAGTCTCTGAATGTGTCTTTGGCAGATGTAGGCTATTGTGGATTCGATGGGTCAGTGGGAGAGAAATCCATCTGGTCTATTGGAGGTGGCAGCCTTTTCTTCTGCTAACATGCAGCTCTGACACTTCTTTGGCAGGAACTCATCACTGAGCTAATTGCTTGTCTGCGGTGCAAGTGTGTTTCAGAATAAGCCAGGAAGAAGTTTTCAGTACTGATAATATTCTCACCAGTTGTTTCCCACTAGGATTTGTTGCTGAATTGGGCTGACTAACTTTTAAGTACTGTTTTTATATGAAAAGAATTAATAAATATTTTGGATATATGGAAATCCATAGATTTTCAAAACCGGTTAAGATATTGTTCATGGAAGCATATGTGTAGCAATATTCAATTTGGAATGTAATATGCAAAAGGACAATGCAATATGTAAAATGGCAATGCATTTCTGTATTTACATTTACATTTTCCAATACATGTGTGCAACGTTTGGAGCAAAATTAAAATTAAATTACATAATTTTCATTTGCCATTTCATACACTAGTTTTAATATGTAAAATGAATAAAAATTTAAATGCTTTTTAAGTTGCAAAATTAAAATGAAAATGTATTACAGAAATTATTAGATGTGTTTAACTTGTTAAAAAAAAATTGTGGCAAAATTATAATTTACATTTTATTTTTCTTAATTGCATTTACACTCACAGTCAAGACATTCATTCATTTCATTCAGTGTCCCGCAGTGAATGTAGCAAAATTCAATGTGCACAATTGAAAATGCATTCCGAGCCGATCACGTCTCCGCCCCCTCCCTCCATGTCAATCACTGCGTGAACAAGGCGGGGCTTGCAATAGGTCAAGAGACTTAAGACTCAAGAATATTCAAGTGAGAGAACATGGACAAGACCATTGTACGTGTACGTTTTGATCATTTTGGTTTATGCAGCACGAATTATGTGCCCGGCTACATCTGAATCAAATATTATGCTAATTAACAGTGAGCGGTGGTTTCAGACATTACAGTGTCACACTCGCGCTGACTCTTATTCTGCCTGAAAGAATGAAAAGGCCGAGCTGAAGGCGATGCCGATTCGATCAATCAGATGAAAGCAGCGTTTCAGCACCGCCCACAAGTGCGAATGAAATATTAAAGCCATAAACCGAAATTATCAAAACGTACACGGGCCAATGGTCTTGTCCATGTTCTCTCACTTGAATCCTCTTCTTGAGTCTTGAGTCTCTTGACCTTCTGCAAGCCCTGCCTTGTTCACGCAGTGATTGACATGGCGGGAGGGGGCGGAGACGTGATTGGCTCGGAATGCATTTTCAATGTGCACATTGAATTTTGCTACATTCATTGCGGGACACTGAATGAAAATGCAATCGTAAGTGTCTTGACTGTGAGTGTAAATGCAATTAAGAAAAATAGCATTTGAATGATAATTTTGCCACAGTTTTTGCTTGAACATGTTAAACACATCTAATCATTTCTGTAATACATTTTCATTTTAATTTAACTTATAAAGCGTTAAAATTTGTATTCATTTTACATATTAAAGCTAGTGTATAAAATGGAAAATGAAAATTATGTAATTTAATTTAAAATGTAAATGTAAATACAGAAATGCATTGTCATTTTACATATTGCATTGTCCTTTTGCATATTACATTCCAAATTGAATATTGCTACCCATATACTTTCATAATTGTTTTTTAGTCAGTAAGAAAATAATAATACTAATCCCAAGCTGTGAATGGTATTTATGTTGCTGGACCACAATGTATTTTCAGAAACAATTGTTCCCAGGCTGCCACACCAAAATCACACTGCTGGTTGCTGTTAGGATGAAGTCGTGTGAGAAATGTTTGAAAGTGACAATTTTTACACTTGTACACTTCTGGAATTTAATCAATGATTGGTTTATGAACTGGAATTAGTTTTTTTAACATTGCCCAAACTTCACCTTGAACAACACAGTAGGGCACAAAAGCATTCAAGTGATTAAGTCTTAAATGCATGCTTTTAAATAAGCCTTCTATTGTTTGTTGTATCTGGCAATGAATGTCAATCGATTCTCTTGAAACATAAACAAAACCGTATTGACCAGGGCCCAACAGATATATCTTGTTTACTGGCCTTTGTGTTTACTCCACTACTGTCTAATGGAGTTTTTCTTTTCAGTCCTAATTAAATGTAATGCTGTTTTAGCTGATTAGATGAATACGGAGAAGTCTTTTCTTGTATTCATTAGCTAAAAGGAACAATATTAATTTTAATTTTATTAATATTCGTTTGTGTCCTTAGGAAAGATTGTTGTAATTGGAAAATAAGCTGGAATTGTAAGTTAGTCTGAATTTGAACGTAGGTCCTCCGTGCTGTAATTTGGATTTGTAGAACCAGCGGTAGAGAAAATTGCAGGCTGTTTACTGCTCTGGTGCAAGCACTGGTTAATAGATTTTTAATTAGAGTTATTACCCATGCAGGAATCACTCACAGTTGGCTGCTGGAAGGCATACAGAGAGAGTCTTGTGCCTCGCTGATGGACAGCTTTGCTTGTCATCGTGTTCGGCGAAGTCAGACAGAGTGTGTTGACCACCTGTTTTTAAAGTCTCTGTCTTTTAGTTTTTGGAAACAGCACACCGGAAGGCTCCTCACAGCTTGTTTCTTCATTCTGGCATCGATCCGCCCTGTGGCTTCTTTTCCAAAAATGAATGACCAATAGGTGGCGCAGTGAGCTTTGTGAAAATCACAGGCTCTCCTTCTGGGTCGAGGTCTCCTTTGGTCATCTTTGCACAATGAGAAAATGCCTCTATTCAATCCCTGGCTAAATTGCAGGTTTGCTTGGCATTAATAACACTGTATCTTTCCATTTTTACCGC
Organism: Carassius carassius; assembly: GCF_963082965.1. Classification (NCBI taxonomy): domain Eukaryota; kingdom Metazoa; phylum Chordata; class Actinopteri; order Cypriniformes; family Cyprinidae; genus Carassius; species Carassius carassius. The sequence goes on along the minus strand of NC_081762.1, from coordinate 15,520,364 downwards.
TTGTGATTTTAATAATCAGTTAGAAAATTGCGGCTTAAAAGGATAGTTCACCCAAAAATGGCAATTGTGTGATTTATCCACATTCATATCAATTTTAAACCTGTGTACAATGCGATTTTAGTACCACTGAGATACTATTAATTTTTTTATCAACCGTATGAATTGGATTTTCTTCAGTTTTCATTTTAATTTGTCTTTTTTTTCCTTTTTTATAACTTTAGTTTTTAGTGTGTCTGTAGTTTTTATTAATTTTATTTCAGTTTTAGTTGTATATTAGTACTATTTTGTTTTCATTTCAAATTTGTCTTTTTTTCATGTGTTTTTATTCATTTTATTTCAGTTTTAGTTATATTAGTATATCAAGTTAAACAATGAAAATGAGGTTGAATTTGATTTTCTGTTTTCATTTAAAATAATTTTTAAAGTGTCTGTAGTTTTTTTATTATTGGTTTTGTTTCAGTTTTAGTTGTTAGTACATCGTTAAACAATGAAAATTAGAAATGTTTTCTTGAAAGCTATCTGTAATACAATATTTCTAATTATTTAAAGTAACTATTTGTATGGTTTCTTCTATTTTATGTAACATTAATATTCCTGACCTGTTTCTTTCATCTTTGGAAACACAAACTAGTATTTATAAAAAAAAATAATAATAAAAAATATCTATATAAATAATTTATTTTTATGTCTATACAAGTCAGCAGGGTCTAATGTTGTTTTGGACCCCTAACTTAACTTTCATTGTATGGCTTTTTGAAGAAAATTATTGCTTTAAGAATCAAGTGCTGATGCATATGTAAGAGCAAGTTGAGGTGCTCTTGAAAATGTCTCTTTCAGTTGTCTTTATCACCACACACACACACACACACACACACACGCAACCCAGCGCTCTCCTGCCAGTCGGTCTCAGCTTTTCGCACAGTGAGATCTGCTAACATACGCCGCTGCTCAGCTGAGTCTGCCATCTGTTCAGCTCTCACTCGACACACCAACACTTCACTGCCGTCCTGCCTCTGGTTCCTGACAGCCCCACCAGGTGACGCACAGATCGATCGAAGCGTGCCTCAGTATGCCTTATATTTATGGCTTGTCCTTCCATGGAGCCATTATTACCGACTGAATGTTTGAGTACCCCAAAAAAACAATTCCTATATTGTTACAGAGTCATTGTTGCAGATGTGGAAGAAATGAAAGTTAAAAATAGACTTCAATTCCATTTTAAGGTCTCAAGTTCTTCTTTTTACTACCTTTAAAGCCTTAGCTAAATGCCGCAAATGATTAAAAAGAGGTGTTAAATGCACAAAGCTTGGACATGTTGAACAGATGTTAACCTTTAGCTTGTGTTCTCATCTTACAGGTATCTAAAAGAGTGGCGGACCTCATTTTGGAGAAACAGCCTTCCTATGTTAAGGTAAGCAGTGTGTCACATCCGGAAATCAATGTATGACTTCCAGATTGTTCCTTTTTCATCAAGGTTAGGGAAACAATTTGGTATTTACAGTAGTTATGATAGGTTTTTGTGGTAATCAACATTATATTTTCACTTGCTCCTCCATTTCTTTAAAAATAATAACAATAATAATAATCTGGGTTACATTTACAGTGTAAGAGAATGGGAACAGTCCATAAATGTTAGAATACTAACTGTCTCAAAAGTATAGCCAACAAATATGCATGTTAACATGATTTTAGTATGATAAAAGAATCTAATCCTTTATGTGTAAAGTCTTTATGAACCATAATGGAACTTAAAGTCTTGATTGGAGGCTATAAATGGTCCTAAATCGGAGCAGAATGTCTTAAATCCAAAAGTCATTGGATGGCAAAATAATATCTTCCTCAGTATTTCTGTTTTCCACTGCAAATATCTCAACATCGTTAAATGAAGATATTTTTATTTGATGCAGAATGATCATATGAAGTCTTGTTTTCTGAGAATTTGAACAAAATCAAGTGAATTTGTTTAGAACAATACCAAGTATTTGTGAGTGGAGTATAAAAACGTTTTCCTTTTGAATTAAGTTGATTTTTTTTTTTGCCTCCAAAAATGGTCCTCATTCAATTCCATTGTAAGTGCCTCATCAGGACCTTGACCATTTTTTTATGATGACTATAACAGCATCCTAGTTTCCTTGGTGATTAAACCGTGAAACTCTCTAAATATGTATTTGTTAAAATAAGATTTGTGCAGTGTGTTTTGAAGATGAAGCTGAAGATGCGGTGTGATTTATTTTTTTTTATCTCAAATGAGTATTTCCATGCAATTTGGGATCAAAGTGGAAATAAGAAAGTGGGAAGACTGAGCCAAGGCTCTGTGTCCTCTTCCCTCTGGTCATGTTTCTCTCACATCCTGTTTGTATTGAGGGCTACGATGGTAGAGATAGAAATGCGTTACAGCTATGGAACACACAACAGTGCCTCTACAATACCATTCAAAATGTGGGGTTTTAAGATAAAAAAATAAAAAAATAAATAAATCTTATGATCGCTAAAGCTACATTTGATCAATAATGCATTAATAATATTCTGAAAAACATATTGCAAATTAATTTTTTATGTAGTTTTTTCTTAATATATAAGATGATTTGTTTTCCTGTGATGGCAAGCTGAGTTGCTCCAGTCTTCAATGTTACATGATCTTTCCGAAATCCAGGATTTTTAAAATAGAAATTTAAAGAGAAAAGCATTTTCCTTGCTGAAAATAAGTATTAATAATAATAAAAACACTTACTAACCCTGTTTAAATGATAGTGTATTTAAATTGCTAAAAGTAAAAAAACAACAACAACATTGTCTTACACAATAAAGATGATGCATTGTGGAATTTTTTAAATCATTAAATAATGATGATAAATGGCTGAAATTCAATGAATACCTATTTGCTCTATATTTACGGAAAATACACTAATCACTAATAGTCAATATCGATGCTAACAAGGTCAGAATTGCTAAATAATGGTTAAATATTAAACCTTGCTGATACATTGATCTATCATAAACTATCATGAATTTTGGCCAAACAATGGGCAATATGTACAGTTATACTGTAGACGGTTCCATCTGGTGACGCAGGTGGCTTAGAAACTACATGCTTCAAGTCTTCATCAAAACTGGAATGAAGATATTCATCTTTTGACCTCAATCTCAGTCTTTGTAATGGACAGTGGAACAGAAAACATTTAGATATTACTGCTACAGTCATGTCATGCCCTTGAGTCATTGTAAGCCAACACAAAAGGCATTAGATTTTCTTCTTGCATTAGTCATTGTGTTGGACAAATACCATATTTCATGTCTTCTCAGATGCTTTTATAAAACATTGAGAATGCACGTTGAAATAATTTATTTTGACTTATTTATAGCTGAAGTTCATGCTTTGAAATTCTAATTTTAGACCAGCCTTGTAATCTTGACATGTAATCTTAAACTTCAGTAAAACACAGTCATACATTATCAAAAACTACAAGTCATTGGGTCACCAAAGCACACGTGAATAGAAAGTGCTATTTTTAGACCCTTGCCATCTTAAACAACGAATGTTAACTCTTTAGAAATGTTTGCCGAAAGGATGTAGAGAGAAATATAGTTATTTGTGTTCTATTTGAAAAGCTTTTAAGTCTGGTTCTATGCCACAAGCCATTTTACACCTCAGCAGCCTGCATTTGTCCCAGGCCTTTCAGAAATAAGATGGGAGTTCAGCCTTGCTTTTGAGCTGTATTATAGGCCACCCATGCTTTTAGATATCTGTGATACATTTTCTTGTGCCTGTCACAGAAATAGTCAGTAGGTATATCACATCACTTGGGCTCTTTACCAAAACTTTGCTGTGTACGGCATACATTGCCTACTTATGTCACCTTCTAAGGCAGGGGTGTCAAACTCAATTCCTGGAGGGCCGGAGCCCTGCAGAGTTTTGTTCCTACCCTGCTCCAACACTCATACTATGTATTTTTCAAATAAGCCTGAAGGACTTTATTAGTTGGATCAGGTGTGTTTAGCAAATCCGTAATAGCATAAGCACAACTGGCTCTTAAAGGGAATGGGAGATGAGGCTCTGATTGGTTTATTGCACATTACGCCCAAAAAACACCCATTATTCATTAAGAGAATGGGGACAACCTGTTGGCACGCCAACCATTTTCCTGTCATTAAACTAGCAAAAGTGGATTCTGACACGCCCTGATTTAAAAAAAAGTTATTAGTTATTAGTATTGCATGAAGCTAGAATAAAATGTTTTTCTTTTTGGACATATTGAATGTTCAAATATTCACACAATATTTATATATATCTATGGCTTTTAATGCCTTTATTAGGACAGGACAGTAGAGAGATGACAGGAAAGTATTGGTTAGAGAGAATTGGGGATTGGAAAAGGACCTTGAGATGGGAATGTTTTGGGGGCCCTAAGTAAGCAGTCCCTGGGGGGGCCCCATCGGTAGAAATCATGTTCTATTGGGGGGCCCCCTGGACAATTATGTGGGGCCTAAACACACTACTGGCCTCGGTTATATTTAATTTTATTTGTGAGTGAATTTAATTACAGAATATGTTTTGACTAAACACATTTTTGTGTACTGAATGGGATTTAGCTCAGTGTATTTGGCTGCAGTGTGTATGTGGAGACAGTGAGTCACTCTTGCATGAGCTCTAAAGCCCACTGGATCCCTAAAGGACCCTGTGACTCAGCGGAGCTATGGCTGGGTTCATCTCCCTGCTCTAGTGAGGGCAACTCCAAAGACACTTCAAAAGTTCTCCACCTCACAGAGACAGAGATTCCTCTGAATAAGTCGCACAGATTTATTCTGCAGATGCCTGGCTAAATGACCAGCCTGTGTTTCCTCAGCAAAGCCACCCTGTTAACCTCACGCCTTCCATGTGTTTGTCATTAGACTGAACGGCAGAACAAATCAAACACTGCACTTTCTGTTTTATTCCTGTTTGTACTGTCATCTATTAAACGGTACTTTAGAGTCTGCAGGAGGTTCTCCAGGCACCCAACTTAAAGCTCAATACGGTCTGTTCATCTCCCAGAAGCCTTCCAGGTTTCTTCTGGGTATCCGCCACTGAAAGCCTTCTGAAGAATGAACGGTTCTCCTTGTGACACTTTGCATAAGGAGCCTCTGTTTCTTCTGCCCCTATCTGTGGAATCAATTTTTTCCACCTCATATTTTTTGGCCAAATAATTATCTTTAACGTGACACTGGAAAGATGTTTGGGTGCTGAAGGCTGCCTCTGTGTTGGCCAGACCTAATGTGCGTCGAATGACTGGGTCACTCAGTGTGAGCTCACCTCAGGCTGTGACAGCTGCGCTCTTCAAAACCCAGAATGCTGAGAAGGGGGGGCCTTGCATGAGAAAAACCTTGCAAAAAAGCCCTGAACTTCAACTGTCTATTAGTTTGTGGACATGTCGGTGTGGGCTAAGGGAGCATGTTCTTTCTCATTATGCTGCTTTTCTCATTCCTCTACTAAAAACCTTGTCACCATTAACATCTTTCTTGCTTTATTGTTCATAACGGGCCTGAACAGATTGCCTAATAGAAGAGAACATCTCTGGTCTGAACCCATTAAGCATAGAGGTTACAATGGCAGTTATCTGTGAGAGGTAATATCCCGCTATATGGAAGGAAGGTTTTAACCATTGATTCATTTGTCTTGTCTACTTCAAAGGAAACCAGAGTATCGCTTGCCTAATGTTTTGAAAAAACTCTGTTATAAAACTTGAAAATCACTGTTGTGTTGTAGGAGCTCGAGAGAGTGACATCTCTGCAGACCAACTTGCAGCTGGCCGCAGTCATCTGCACTAATGCACGCAGGTCAGAGAGCTTTTATCACTGTCAGATTTTGAAAGGGGTTTAAAGGAATATTACAGCTAATAACTGAAAGCGGTGTTATCATTTTTCATCCATATGTTGTTCCAAACGGACTTGAGAAGATTGACTGAAAGTTTTCTTGTTTTAAAAAGTGCATAAAATTATCAAAAAAAGGTCTGAACGATTCCAAGGCTTCTGAAGTCACTGGTTAGCTTTGTGTGAGAAAACGACATGCAAGTGATTTCAATCGTTCATTGCAGTGACTAGGTTTATCAGCGAGTTAACAAATCTTTCAGACCGGTTCTATTAAAGAATCATACAAATCATTAATTTCTTCACTTTCCTCAAGGATTCATGCATGGTCACAGTGTATGGAAATTGAGAGAAATGTAAGCACAAAATTACATTTTGAGGATCTTGTAATATTTACGCTAAAGGTATTTAAAGCTATAGATCTCATTACTAAAATGTTATGCTGTAATGTAATATACTGAAACATTGTGCTTAATATAGATAATAGTGTGTAATATACTAAAATACAATTAGTTCTGATTGACAGAAATATAAAGAAAGAAATAGTTAGCTGCTACCATAGTTTGCTATGAAGAATACAATACTATAGATATAATGTTATAGCTTTCTTTAAATGACAATCAACATTTCTCTTGTTTATTTTTCTCCAAAAAAAGCTATCACACGACTTCAGAAGAACTAGAAAACGGCACACAAGTTGTGTGGACTACTTCAAATATTCAAATGATGTTTGTCCACTTGCTTCAGTGCCTACACATTTGAAAAAGAACATGGAAACAGTCTTTTTGTATTCAAAAATGTATTTAAAATGCAAAAAAACAAAAGAAAAGTAAAGCCGGTTTAAAAACAACATGAGGAAATGAGGAAATTCATATTCATTTTTAGGCCAGCTATTGCTTAAAGTTGTGATCAGCAGTAGAATAGGCAGAAATGCTGTTATTCTGCTTTTAGGCAGCTTCATTCTGCTAAAGAAGGCTTCACTGAAGCCAGTCTGGGGCTGTTAGCCAATCAGAGACGACGACAGCTGTTGACAGGATTGTTGAAGTCTTTGAGGACCATAAAGACTCTGGTAATCACTTCATCAACATTGTTAATGGCTAAACAGAGAGTTTCAGTCCTCTGTGCATTTTAATTTCCTTCTGCCTAGTTTCACAGACACTCTGTCCGTCTTTTACAGCAAAGAACTGATGTTCGACTGAGTGAAATGCTGGAGGTACGTTGGCACAGAAATCTACACAAATACACTCATTATTTAAAAGATAACCAAAAGAGAACTTGCAAACAACTGAACATGTATTAGCTGGACGAAGATGCTTTGGACTGAGATTGTCTCTCGCACCCACTAATTGTGGTGTTTGGTGTCTTTATGTCTTCTTAATGTAAATTTAATATGAGATTGTTCTGTCATCGTGAGGGTAATGATAGAAATCTAACATCATTCATTAAACTCTTAGCTCAGTTGTTCTAGTTGAGTCCTGTGAAAATGTCTGCAGATATTCAGGTAAAATGGAGCGTTTAATTTTACAGGAGGAGGACTATCCAGGCGCCATCCAGCTGTGTTTAGAATGCCAGAAGGCTGCCAGCACTTTCAAACATTACAACTGTATAAGGTGGGTGGAAAACCGCTCACTGGAATGGAGAGAGATCCAGATTCTGAAGTTCACTAAATGATGGCATGTGCATATGTGAATATAATGGAATTTATTTGATTTTCTGAACTGCCTTTTTAAATCGTAACATAGGCATTCATTTAAAGCAGTAGGGTTGTATACAGTCCATGTCCATACAGCATCTTTTTCTGCTGACAGACATTCAGGTGTTGCTTGCAAAAAGTCTTAATGAACAGGTTTATCAAACTTTTTATGTTTTATAATCCTTGAAATATCTATCTAGTAGATAGATAAAAACGACTCGGTACTATAAATGATACTGTAAAAATTGTGAAGTAGGTACTTACTGCACTGATGTATATAGTTATGCCATTTTTCGTTATTGTACTGTATTTACTTCAGATTTAGCCTTGTGAAAAATGCTGTTCATGTTCAATATACTGTAACTGAATTTATACAATATTTGACCTTTTAAGATTTGCTGAGTTACATTTAATTTGACAGCCTCTGCCAAGGTAAGGCCACTGTTTTATCACATGGCATACTGTATAATGGTGTCTCAGACTTCATTTGATACAGCAGTTCCCTTCTTCGTGGCTGCCTCCCTCAGATTCCCACTGTTTTGATGGGTCACGTGACTTTTCTTTGACAGCACTCTTTTGAGTTTTTTCTGTCCCCTGACAAAGGCTTTTTCACTTCAACTCTTTGGGAACAAATTACTGTGTTCTAAATATAGCAATATTAATTCGTAGTCATGCTGTCTCCTAATGACATTACATCGCTTTTATTACTCAAGATGTTCTCAGTCTGGCGTAAAGCATTCTGCAATCTGTTGAAGGATATGGTACTGAAGCTGTGAAGTTTGATCAGGGAGTATGAGGGTGAGGAACAGATGCATCTGTTTGCTGACCAGTGATCGATATGTCACGACCCGCACTAATGGAGGGCCTTTTATCTCATTGGGATGTGGCTTAACAGACAGGGAAGATGCAGTCAGTTTTGCTCATGTAAAGGCTACTACCAATTGTTCACTAGTCTGTAGCTCTTCCTCGCTTTGTGTGACTCTGCATTGCTGCTCTGTTTAAGCTGGCGCGGGAAGTTTTAGCTATCTGATCAGCCTCCAGTCAGCCTGCTCTGCACACACTGATATCCATGCAAGTGCATGGAAACCTGCCCAGTGTGATTTCCTTCTGTTTAAACACTCTCTTTTTGAAGGAAGAATGGAATGAAAATTCATTTTTCATATTTTCTGACCAGCTATTGAGGTACTGAGGTTAGTTTGGATAGTATGGTCCTGTTGGTAGATTCCATAACTACAGTGCCTTGCAAAAGTATTCATACCCCTTAAATCTTTCATGTTTATTATGTTGCTGCCTTATGATAAACTGCTTGAAATTACTTTTTTCCCCACATCAGTCTACACTCCATAATCCATAATGACAAAGCAAAAACAGAATTGTCACAACTTCGTAAAAAAAAAAAAAAACCTGAAATAAGTGACAACTGAAAACTCATTGTCACTCTAACCAAAGCCCTTCTCCATCAGTTGCTCAGTTTGGTCAGGAGTCCAGCTCTAGGAAGAGTTCTGGTTGTTTCAAACTTCCTCTATTAAGGATAACGGCGACTAAATGCTTCTGTGAACCTTCAATGCAGCAGATTTCTTTTCTGAACTCTTCCCCAGATGTGTGGTTTGATGCAAACCTGATTTTGAGCGCTACAGGCAGTTTTTTTTACTTTAGGGCTTGGTTGTTGCTCTGACATGCATTTTCAGCTGTAAGAACTTTTATTAAGACGTGTGCCTTTTCAAAACATGCCCATTCAGTTGAATTTGCCACAGGTTAACTTCACTCAAAGTGCAGTTACATCTACAAGCAATTTGAATGTTCCTGAGCTAAATTTCAACTGTCGCAGATAAGGGTGTGAATACTTGTGCAATGGAATCATTTTTTTCAAGTTTTTTATTTTTAATAAATTTGCAAAGATTTTGAAAAAACCTGTTTTTTTTTCTTTACCATTATGGTGTATGGAATGTAGATTGATGTGGAAAAGGGTAAATTAAAGCTGTTTAACACAAGGCTGTAAAATAACAAAACGTGAAAAAGAAAAAATGAAGGGGTATGAATACTTTTGCAAGGCACTGTACATATCTGGTTGTAAAATCAATCTTTTTTTCATTACTAGCCATGCATTTTTTTTTCTTTTTCTTTTTTTTTTCCTAATTTTGAATTTTATTTTACTTTCCACAATGCTATATTGTGGGTAACATTGAATTGATATTTAACAGCTTTACTCTTTCATTGTAGCATTTCCTAATAAAGATAATAAAGGAGAAAAGCTCCATTTTATAGATTTCCAAAATGTTTATTCCCATTTAGCCATTGGCAAATGTTATTTTTGGACTCTGCCTTTGTTCGTTCGCTTCAGTTGTTTTACCCAGAAAGCTACACAGCCACAAAAGCCTGTGATGAAGGAAATGTAATAAAAAAAAATTAAAAAGGAACCAGTCCCATTTCCCCTGTCAAATTCTACAATCTGGACCCTTACATTTATTAGGGGTGAGATTGGATATATCGATTGATAGAATGATCACACTCCATAAGGCACGGTCATTTCTGCAGCAAAAGTAGTAAGACCTGCAGCAGGAATATTTGGGAGCCAGCCTGTCTTTATAAAGGCTTAGCTGTGATATATGTGAGCTGAGAACAATATGAAGCTGATTGGCCACTTGCTCTCCCTCCTCATTTATTTGTTTACGTAATGATAGCAGAGTGAGTGTGCTCTGTCATATGTTTGTGTGTTACTCTGATACCCAGTGAATATCAAAGGCATTTTAGGCTTGGCAAACTGGGGTATTAACACTCTGGCAGTGATGTATTCTTCAGGATTTAGCAGCCATGTGTTTTGTCATGTTGTTTTTCCACCTTCCCTTGTGTTTTTTCAGGCAATTAGTCCCCAACAAGCAGTGAGGTAGATGAAAACGGCTGTCTGCGGGAAGTGTGACGTCAGCCTCTGCGTTACTCACAAGTCCGGTTGAATGGTTCTTGAAATTTCTAAAAAAGTGTGAGAATGAAGGGCTGTAATTTTCCCTTAGCACCATCTGCTTAGCAGCATGAGCTGGGATGTAGATATATTTGAACAGCGTTTTATAGATGAAGTGCTAGTTTGAGATCATGTATGAGATCAGTTTAAGACCATCGCCTTACCTGTACATTTCAAAAGATCAGAGTTTGGTTTGGTCAGGTCTAGTATGGTAGATGCCATATCTTGTTTTGTTTGTGTTTTTGTTTTGTATTTTAACAAACATAAATCACAGATATTTTATACTATAGTGTTTTATTTTATTTATTTGTTTTTGGTTTATTGGTTGGAAGTAAGGGTTGGCGATCTGACGATTTTATATTGTGATCGATCTTGAAGATGTACTTTTCAAGCAAATCGTAGAGATCATGATCATTTATGTTCTCATAATAATGTTAAAACTACAGCATTTACTGCCTACTAATGACTGTGACTGGCCAGTAAGTCATAGGCTTGTTCCAGCCTGGGAATTCTCAGTCTCAGTCTGGGATCATCGCTATTCAGATTGTGGATTGTGATTTTGCGTCATAAGATCGTGATACGATATTTTGGGAAGACTGCCCACCCCTAATTGAAAGGCTGTTATAAAAGTATGAAGCTTAAAAATTCAGTGCCCAAAATTGGATGAAACTGCTAGAGGTCTTCAGGTGTTGTAGGCCTTTTTGGTCAGGGCTCATCTACAAATCATTGTCTCTCCTCTTGAACTTTGTTGCATGTGCTTTGACTTTAATAAGGTTGTGCGCATTTGGATTGAGCCACTGCCAGTTGAAACACTAAAACATTCCTTTTGACTGTTAATTCATCCACCTGTTTTACAATTCAGCACACTCTTTCAGGAGCATGGAGTACTATTCAAAAGCCACAACCCTTGTTAATAAAAGCATATTTGATGGAATCTCACGATTTTTATAGTGATAGAACTGTGGTTTGCTCATTTCGATCCCTGTAGGGAAAAGTGATAAGATTTATAATTGAATGCATTGAGATTCTGAGCTGTGAGGCATTTGTGTGGGCAGGTATTGATGTCACTGCTTGAATCTGAGCAAGGAGTTTCAGAAGGGACGTACTCCATGTCTAGGTTTAGGGAGTCTAGGAAGTCCTGCGGTCAATATCACAGAGTGAAATGTCACTTGGATATTTCCTTACTGCTAAAGTAAAATGGAAAAATTTCTTGCCTTTTGAGAGTGAAATTCTATGATTTTATTATACTCAGATTTCAGATCTGTGTCTCTCTGTGCCTTTTTAAATGCAAATGTTTTAACAGATCTAGAGAGAATGAGAATTGGCAGGGATACCATAAAGAAGAATACCCCACTGAGTTGTGAACGCAAGCAGTTGCAAAATGACTCATACTGTTTGTGGGGAGACTGTCAAAAGCTGGATTGCTGTTGGTGTGCTTGTCAAAGTGCCTGCTAACTGACCTTCAGATATTCAAAAAGGTTTTGCTGGGGTTTTGGAAATTACCACATGCATCCGCTGAATTTTGAGAGTAGAAAATTTTAAAGGTGTTTCATATTTTGAATAGTTTCCTTTTTTCACCAGTTAACATTATTGAATGTCACAGTAAATATGTTTTAAAATCAAAAAGTGTATTTCAAATAACTGCTGTTCTTTTGACCGTTTAGAACGTTTACATTTCTGAAAAATGTAATGTAAAAAATGTAATGTGTTTCTGCAAAAAATATTAAGCAGCATGAAGAAAGGTTCTTATGGTCTGGTTGACTTTTTACATGTGCAGACACATATTACAATAATTTATCTAATGCTAGACCGTTGCAGAAGTTCAGAACCAGTCGCTTTTTTTGGATGGGAAGTTTCAAGTTCTGATGGTTGCAGTATGTGTTCCTACGTCAAACACCTATCTCAAAAGATCAAGGGAAATTTGGTTTCTTGTGATATGACAGCTTTAAATTCAAAGCAGATGTCCATCAGTCTCATTCTTGGCATGAACTATGTGCTGTTGCAACATAAAGAAATTGTGATTCGCATGTTGCTTCATCTTAAAAACTTTAAAAACTTCACAGATAAACCTGTTTTGGATTTTGAGGACATCTTCAAGACTTTTACAAGTAACTGCTTTTCCTGCGGCTAGTTATAGACTATATATCAGCACTTATTCTACCAGTAATGGATACTTCAGCTGTCTGCTCGCTCAGGTGCAAGAAAGCGGAGTTAATTGGAAAGAGACGTAAGCCGCAAAAGTGCCCAGCGGTGTGGTTTTACGGTGTGGCCCAGCACACTCAACTTTTAAAAACACTACCCACAAATCCAGCTACATCCTTTAATTTAATCACATCTGACACCATTGGCCCCATGCTATTAGTAAAGGATTTATGTTCCGAAACTAAAATAAAAAAAAAAAAAAAGTCTTGGTCTTTCCTCTCTGCGCTTTCTTGCCTAATGTCATGATAATGATAAGAGACCGTTTGAATGGAAATGTTTTATTGTGCAACGGATCCTGTCGTGAAAGCTCATTAAAATGTGATTTTTTGCGTGGTCTTCCCGAAGGAAACAGCAAAGCTCTGAGAGGCACAGTGGTGACGAGCTGCGAGTCAGAAGTAATTGATCAGCTCGACATGATGCTGGGTTTCCTCTGAGGGCCCTAAAGGAAAAAGGGCGACCCACGTTGAGTCAGAGCCCACTGTGATGGATTGAGGCAGACTAAAGGACTTCTGCATCTTCCCATCAGCCTTTGCTAAAACTTGCCCAGGACACCAGCATTCAAAACCATTTGTCTGAAGAAATCAGCTTTTACATGAAAAGGTCACATCCTCTCCTGCCGTTCTTTATAGCAACACAAATAGAATGTTGCATATTAAAACACCTCATGTTTTTGCACACCAGCCGTGTGTTGGTATACGGATGCGGTTCCTCATGCCAAGAAGCATGCATTGTTTAGAGCCCTATGATTTCCACGATGTGGAAAACACGGACAGAATCGTGGAATCCAGTCATAAAAACGGATTTCACAGTTTAACGCAGAATGTCATGGAATTTGTCTTATTTAGAATGAATTAATCAAAAGTAGGTCAGTACACTTAAATTAAATGGTGATATGGACTGCTATCTGTAAATATTAAACCGCAAAAGTTCTGTGTGTCTCTGTTAATGAATGGTGCAGATGCACAGTTTCATTTAGTACACACTTAAGGTCCAAATATACTTCAAACGAAATCGAAGAATGAACTGATATTTAGAAAAAAATCAGACAAGACAAAGTTCGTTTTGAGTTCGTTTCGGCAGTTCGAAACAGCTTACCAAAGTGAACTTTCTGGGGTGTTCGTTTTGGCTCCTGAAAACCTTTGAGCTTCCATTGGTCCGTGGCAGTCATGCAATTGGTAGGTGTGTTCTGAAAATCCACCTTCTTTGACGTGCAATTTTTTTTCCTCGGTTCTTTTCTCATTCTGTGGAGGTCAGACAAGAGAGAACAATATCTCTGGGATAGTCAGAGCTAGCAACATGAATACACTGGAGCAGTGTTGGGTGTAACGCGTTACTGTAATAATATTACCTTTTTCAGTAACTGGTAGTGTAAGGCATTACTCATCTGAAAATGGTAATATTATTACAGTTTTCCCGAACTAGTTACTTGCATTACATTTTGCCAGTAGCACCTTCATCACCCACAAGGCACACAACACAGAGAACAGAAGGGAAGGGGAGGAGGGCGTGAATGGAACAGTGATTGGTCTGGGTTTGGCACGAGGTATCATTTACCATCACCGATTGGTCGACACCCAGCAGTAAGCAGCAGAGCGGCATCCTCAAAGACCGATGGGGAAAAATAAAAGCGTCAACAACGGCAAGCTCTTTTTCAGAGGAAGGTTCCCAGCAACAGAAAGCTAGTTTCGACGGGTGGAGATTCAGTAATTATTTAGAATATTTTCAACGGAAGGAAAATAACTTGACGGTGAAGTGCACACTCTGCCCGGGGAGAAAGCTGCAGTGTTTGTTAAACATTGAGGAAGTTAATATATGTTTGGACTTGTTATAAATTGACAATCAAATTTATTGATTGTTTGCACCAGACGGTGTTTGTTAAACACTGAGGAAGTTAATACTTGTTTGTACTTGATTGCACAAGTACAGTTGTTTGTAGCTATATGTGCTAGACATTGCCAGTCTGTTGTTGGCGTAATAAAGACCCTAAAGAACACTCCTCCTTTGTATGATCTCCCTCCATCTGATGCATCTCAGGCAATTATAGAGTAATTAAGAAAAAAAATGTAACTAGTAATATAACTAGTTACTTTCTCCAGGGAGTAATAAAGTAAAGTAAGGCATTACTATTTTTGAGAGTAATATGTAATATGTAATATATTACTTTTTTGAGTAACTAGCCCCAACACTGCACTGGAGTATCGAATAGCTGAGCTAGTACAAATATATCCGCACATGTACAGAGAAAAGCGTCAGAGAAAGCATTAATTCCTAGAAAGAAATTGCAACAAAGCTTAGTGTCGACGACCCGTATTTTTGCCAAAAATAAACTTTGCTTAATTTTCAATAATTAAAAGATAAATGAAATTAATGTTTTATGCCTTCATTTGATAACCAGAAAAATACACAGCACAGAATTTCTGAGGGGATAAGATGGCATAAGGCTGATTTAAGAAGTACATTGAATAAATTAAGTTGTTTTATGCATTCAAATAATTAAACATGCTAAAACACAGCATTTAGTAACAAAAAATATGGTGAGAAAAGATAAAATATTTCATAGGGCCCTAAATGTAATTTTTGTTAATTTTATAAATTGGTGTGAAAATGTACAAGTGTCATGATTTTAATTAGTTAGACATGCTTTGATTAATACAATTTAATTTAACTACTAAAAAAGGAGTCAATAAAAATCTAAACTGAAACCAGAAAGATTAAAATATATTTTTGGAAAAAAATTAAACAGAATTTAGGAAAAAAAATAAAACAGATTTCATAGGGCCCTAATTGTGGCAAAATTAGAGCATCTATAGATTCAGTTCATGTTCAGTTCTTTTTTTTTTTTTGTGCATCCAGTGCCTTCAAAGAGAAGAGAAAAGCAATAGGCAGTTTAATTAAAGTTTTATGCATTCCGTCTAATCTTTCAACGACACTGGCCCACAGGGGCCAGGCAATCCCTCACGTCAAGCTGAGTTAGCTTGTGAAATAAAATACAGTTGTTCTTAATTGTCAGATCATAATTATGTGTGGCCACCGGCAAAGTTGCTGCTAGTATCATGTTGCTCCAAGTCTCAGCTGGTTCCTCATAGAGCCCCAGAGGTTTGCCTTTTTAGACACTAATGGGATCAGATGGGTCAGATTTTTTTTACTCTAATTTTTGTTTTAGCTTTAGTATTTTTGCTGGCAGTGCTTTAAAAGGATACATGTAGAGATGCTGCTGGCCCATTCCATTTAAATCACTACTATTACTGCCATCAGCAGTAAGCAGGACTTGTGTAGCAAATCCACTATATTCAACATTTACTGTCAGACTTGAGGTACAAGGTATTTGGACAGGCTTTTTTTTTTTTTGAGGTTGCATTTTTAGAACCTAAAAAACAAACATTTGGTTGCAAGTCGGTGCTGATAACTTGTTTAAATCCTTTCACAATACCCCCCCCAACACAACCCCCAACCCTCTTTCTCCCAGTTTGCTTCCTGTCACTTCTCCACTGTCATACTAATAAAAAAAAGTCAAAACAAACACACACACACAAAAAAAAAAAACCTTTGGTTGAACATTTTGCTTGTGTACATTATAAATTTCTTAGGTCTTTTCATGAAACAAGTAAAAAAAAAAAAAAAAAAGTTAAGATTCGATAATTTAAAGTAAATACAAAATACTTAAATATAGAATTATATTTTTTAAACAACACATTTTGCAATTTTAAATGTTTGCCTGAAATTTTAGTGAAATTGTTAGGGCAGATGCAAATCTGAAATACTGGGTCAGATGGGCAAGCAGAAAAAATCCTCAAACCGCCTTTTCAGTTTTGTAAAAGTATTAATTTTCAAGGAGTTCTGAATTTGTATGTACTTTATCGAGTGTGTGAGACCATGTCCGACCACCCAACCGGATGGAATGTATTTAAATGAAAACCTAATGTGTAGCATTTTTGCACTAAAATGTTAATCCTAAACACCATTTCCGTAAAGATCGTGCTTATGAATAATTATGTCCAGACTAAATATTTTATTACCATTACATAATTATTTTCATTGATTTGCTATAGAAAACCTACTATGATTGTATTAAAAAAAAAATGGTGTTTATTTGTTTTGTGTGGATAAATTCACATATACATTATTCACAGAGTATCGGCTGCTTCACAACCAATTTGAAAATTCTGTGCAACTGGCATTAGGGCTGAGATGCGAAAATAGTACATGAATGTTGGAGATAGTGGAAAGACAGCTTTGCTGGTGAGTTCACTAATAAAGACATCTGATTGGAGTGTGATTGACGTGACTCTAAATCAGCCTTATTATTTTTTTTTCTCCCTCGTTCAGAAAACCCACTGACTAGTTTAGCAGACCCCTCTCAACACTAACATCACACATCAGTCTTGCTCCAGCTGAACAAGATAAGCAAGAAGCCATGCTCTGTAAACATAATCCTCTGTTTTTCAAATGTCACCGTAGAAATGTCACCGTCTGTGAGGCAGGTTGTGTGTTTTTTAGTGCTCTCTCTCTCACTCTCTGAGAAAGCTAGCTGTTTTTGCCTCCAACATGTTGCTTTAATATTTTTGGTGGTTTGTGTTACCCTGCAAACAGAATACAATGGTTACTTGTGCTTCACAATGAACCAGCATTTCTGTTGTTTTGTATTCCTATTCACCATTTGCCACCCATGTCTCTTTTTTTCCCCCCACCTCAGCGAGTTGAATTCCAAACTACAAGACACTCTGGAGCAAATCGAGGTATGTGACTTTTTTTTTTATGTCCTTGGGCAAAGATAGGAATCTAGGATGGTGACCTTCTTCTTCATTGAATCAGACATTCAATCTCAGATCACCCTATTCCCTTCAGAAACACTCACCCACCCTTGACAGATTAAGAACAGCAGTTGCCCTGATGTAGTGCCTCAACTTCATATGAATTAAACAGATCGGAAGGAACACTTGACCATGCGTTTGTACGTCTAACAGTGGCGCTCAGGGTGTCAGTCTGCCAGCATTTGGTCTCTCAGGCCCAGAGGCAGATGGACTGTGTTTTATTAAGTTGATTGCTGTCTTTCAGGACTTGGTAGCTTCGTGCAAGCTTATACTGCCACAAAACACGCATATCTACACAAACTCACACACACACAGTTTCTCAAGCAGTGCTGTTTGTGTTATCTGCTACATTATTCAGTGGTTTCTGTGTGGCAAATGTAATTGGATGGCGTTCAGCCTCGTATACAACTCTTTTACTCTTGACTTGCTCTTTTTTCCTATTCTTTCATGTTTCTCTTTTAATATATGTCTCTCACTCTTTCTTTTCCCTTCCTCCCCATGTTTTATCTTGTTCGCTGTCTCATCACATGCATTAGCGAATAGCACGGCGCCTGTGCCAACGCAGAGCGCTGCTACCAAAATTAAAATGATTCACGCCACTTTTCTATTTCTGTAGCAGCGCACGTCTCAACTCATTAAGAATGCGAATGCTTATCTTTGAGCTCAAAATGAAGTTGTGCATCTGTGATTTAAACCACTGATTATTATGGCCCTCATTCATTTGTGGTAATTGTACGTTTCAGCACCATAAAATTAGGCTTCTAATTTTTTTTTTTTTTGCCTGTATCTGCTTTCCATATGCACTCAAATCATGCCATTGAACTGCTTTGCAGATCTCGCTGATTTTGTGCTTGTTTATGCAGGAACAGCTAGATGTGGCGCTGTCCAAAACCTGCAAGCACTTTGATGTTTCTCACTACACCAAAGTTCAGCTGGCATATAAACTGCTGGGCAAGACACAGGTGAGTCATCGCTGCTCGAGCTGTCACGACCCTGACATTTTGGCTGATGCTGAATTGTCATTCAAATAACTGTGATTAACCCATTTTTTTTCTGTCTGTTTTGTTTATGACGCTGGCACACAGCGTAAGCCTAGTGCACACACACCTTGTGAAGAAGTTATACAACAAAACATTTGATTGTCTTTGTGAACCTATATTAGAAAGTTTAGAACATGAAGAATAATGTCAACATATTGAAAATAGTTGAGTCCACTTTAGTCTACTTCGATTTCATCAAAAAAAAAAAAAAAATTAGTATAATTTTTTATTTATTTATTTATATATAAGTTGGTACTAAAAAAATGAAAATGTCACGGTACCAGGTCTCTTTAAGTACCCAGTCAATCTGGTTCTTGACGCATACAGTGCTATGATTTCCGTGAAGCAGAAAACGTGGACGGAATCTCAAAATCCACGGAATTTGTACATAAACAACATCACCAGAACTTTTCACGTCACAAGCATTTTACCATTTCATTTGAGTAAAACCAGTGTCAGTTTAAAGGTATTCGCGGGAACCCGTCAAAATAAAAGTTCATTTTTACATAAAGGCATTGTGCTAGAAATATTACTTTTATTTAGTAGAATGTATGTGATACTGCTACTACTGTTGAAAAAAAATAATAAAACTTAATTTTTTTAAAGAAATAAAATCACACAATATTTCTTTCATGTTTTAATTTTAATAGCAAATCCCCTTTATTTTTCAAAAAATAAAATGTGTTTCAATTTTATTAATTAAATTAAATTTGGGTGAAACTTGTTTACTGTTTTTCATAATTATATTACTTGTGTGTATGTGTATGTATATGTATATATTAGAGATGGGCTCATTAGAATTCTGCCAAAGGCATTCAGAATATGTGTGCTACCCAAATAAAATAATAACTAAAAGTAAGTCTTTTAGAACGGGTTTCTAAAGCCAGGTGTTGCATTAGACCAGGGGCTGTTTCCTGTTTCCAAAATGGTTTCCATTGGGAAGCTTCTTAAAAAAAAAATTACCTGAAGCAAACCCGGCTGCTTCAGCTGCATCCATGTTAGCATGTCACGTTTGATGTGGTAATACACACAGGTTCGAAGACTCGTTCTCGCCCCCTACAGTGCAATTCGGCTAGGTATACATCCGCGCTAAAATATCAAGGTGAAAGTCATCATAGTTCGCCTAATATAGACCCAGCTCTCAACCCAACTTTGAGAATAGATTAACTGCGATATTTTTTTATCGCCCGATAAGAGTCTCCCGTTTACACAGCACGTTAAGTTGAAGTGCTTTTCATTGCATTTGTGTATTCATGTAAAATTGGCATATTTTAATTGCTAGTGCACAATAATCACAGTTTTATCACAGATATTTGCTTTGATAAAATCATTGGCGTAGTCATCGCAGCCTTATCCAGTGTTTCTTGACTCTGTCTTCCCTTTCCGTGCCACTTTACTCCTTTTTTTTTTCCTCCCCAAAATGGGAAGATGATTCATACCTGGCACAGGATTTGCCAGAAGAAAGTGCACTCTGTTGTGTTCCACCTTTCTTTTCCAGAAGAAAGCAAAGCTGTGATTGAAAGCAGAATCCGGGGAAAATATCTCATTGTTGGTTTTATTATAAGCTGACTCCTGCCCCTGCAGGGGTGCCTTCTCCATCCCCTTATAAAATGATATTCAGGTAGAAATCTCCCACTGTTGTTGCACTGCCATCGATCTACAGGATTAAAGATCTTCTTTTTTTCAAGTATTAAACACGCATGGTTGCATGTGTTTGTGATATGACTGTGAAGGTGTGTATTTGTATAATAGCTGATATGATTTTTTTTAATGATGGTATGTGTGTGTACATTGATAGGACTAGTTTTCTCTGAGGAGATGTTTCACAGGTATACTTTGACTTAATTCTCTTCTGCATTGAACATGTCTGTGTGTTTCTCACACAACCTCAAAAAGCAAAACATATGGTGCAAATTACCTGTGATCTTCTGTGAGAGAAATCCTGTCTGTATATAAATATCTGGGAATGCAGTCTATTATTTTTTCAGGATGTTTTTCCTCATTTATTTTGACCTTGAAAACTGTAACTCAAGCAAAAGTTGTTCTTGTGCTGCCTGGTGCACCTTCATTATGAATTTAGACCTTTTTGCCAACATTCTGGATAAAACAGTTGGAGGTTCAAATATTGTTGGCATCCCATCCATTGTTAAAAAAAAAAATCAAAGGTAGTCATCATGCGCTGCTCCTAATAGCAACTGTAGCAGTACAAATATGTATAATATAATTCTATATGTATATAGAATATAAATACACTTTTTCAGACGTTTTTGGGTGAGTAAGAATGTTTTAAACATTGATATTTGTATCCATTAAGGACACATTAAATTGATCGAAAGAGTTTTTAAATTTTTAAATAAATTTGTATTCATCAAAGAATCCTTTAACCTAACTGTCACTCACATTTTTGAACATAGACTTGAAAGTGCATGATCCAAACCTAAATTTTCATAATTCATGACTGAAAACATTTTGTAACATGCCTTTGATGTACCAATTTAATGGTAATGCAATGTTTGATTTTAAAATGGGTTTCAAAGGATGAATTTTGAGATTTTAAGTTTTCAAGTGATGTATAATTTTTGATGATTTCTAAAGTGTGATAGAGAAAAAGGCAACAAAGAAGACTTTTTTTTTTTGGCAAAGGTCAGAACTCCTGTTATGATGTAGGTTTTTGAGGTGCACTCTTGTCATAAATTAATCTATTACTTTTCCTACATCATTTTTTACAAAAAAGATTGGTAAAATGTCTATTTACGGGTCTTAGACGTTTCCAACGATATATAGTTTGTCATGATTAGAGTAGGATTTAATTGTAATATAGTGAAGTAAACGTAGGCATCCCACCGAGGGGACGGGTGACAGTTAACAAGTTTTAAGAAATATCGCAGTTGCAACAAACTTATTAAGCTCTATTTTTTAACATTGATAAAATATTTCTTGAGCATCAAATCAGCATATTAGAGCGATTTCTGAAATGCTACTGAAATTCAGCATTGACATCACAGGAAATACATTTAACATTTTAAGTTGCATTTTCATTCAAAATGAGTTAATTCAAATATATTAAATGTATAAATAGTGCTATCAAGATATTATTTATGTAATTGATATAGAGATCTTTTTTATATTAAAGTATTGTTTACTGTCAATTCATTTGAAAATCTAATCCTATTCAAGTAGTGTGTTCTTTGTGTGTCTGTAAGCATTTCTATGTGTGTGTTTGTCCATCAGCCTGACTGTGTTTAAGTATGCAGTATGTGCGTCCTGAGACGTCCCCTGTCTCATCTGAAAGAGCCTTCCTCGTGTCACTTTGATCACCAAAGCCTCTCGGGTAGAGGGCAGCTGCGCTGCATTTAGTCAGATACATTCACTCGCTCACACACACACACACATACACCTCTAAGAACTTAATTTATTTGCTGTCTGAAGACCAGACTATTGCAGTTTCATCTGCGGTTGGTTACTAAGTGAGAACTGAGAACCTGTAATTACTGAAGGACCGACTCCAAGATGTGTGATTGATACGTAACCCTTGAAACAGATTCAGATTTTAAGAGTTGGCTCTCTGGAGACCGCCGAGAGGGTCATTCCCTGGCTGAAGAGATTATTAGGTGATTCAGGACACTTAATTGGAATGCATGATCAAATCCTTACAGGGAGTAGTTATGAAAAACAAGCTTTTGAGAACTGTACCACTGCAACAAGTCATTTGTAATTGATAAAATCAATAAAAATTTAGTATGAAAATAATTAACTTCGTATTGCATTTCGTGTGAGTGCTGACAGATTCAGGTGCTTTGACAGATTGCTTGTGTGGTTTGATGTGTTTGAGAGGTTTCTTCAGTGCGTAACTGAACTGTTTTGTGTTATTAATTCAAAGTCATTTAATTAAAGCTTGTACTAGCCAACTAAAATGAAAGAAAGTGCAATCATTTTAATTTAAATATTATTTTTAATGAACTATTCATGGATGGATCAATGAAAGTTTTAAATTAAACATAGCTTCAAAAAAAAGTTGAAATCCTTTAAAATGTAAAAGTTCCTTTATAATAAATATAACAAACTGTAAAGGACAAAAAAAGAAGTTGAATTGACATTCAAATATGTCAAATATCTTGGAAGCCCACGATATTAAATATGTTAAATGAATGAAATGGACACTAAATAAAATAAATGATTATTATAAAACATTGTACACTAATCTACACTATTTTAATGTTGCTGTGGGACAATGTGAGAGACACCTAAAAAAATTATTGTAATATTATCAATACTATAGTGGAACAATAAAACAATATATGGTTTAGAAATTTTAATATTTATTGAACAGAACACTGAACTACATAAATATTCTTGTCTCTCTCCTCAATGAGGGAAAAGTAGTGCTTATACTTCCAGTTTGCGAATGCTGCCTTTGAACTCAGTGGACTTTCCATCGCTCTGACTCCTGGTTGTTGGTGAAAAACATAACGCAGTTAGTTATGCCGTTTATTTATAACGCCATTGTTCCCATCACTGCTCACTAGTGGGGCAGTACTCTCATTTGGCACTTGGTGAGTGTTAATTTTGGGCCTTGGCTTAAATGCTGAGTGTTGTCAGGAGCAATCCATTCATTCAAATGCATAAATGTTATTAGAAATCCATCATTCGGCATTTGGTGAAGTAAGTTTAAGGTAATTTCAGAATTCATGTGGGTCATTCTTCGCAGGTCAGATAATGCAGAAGTTTATATAGATATGTAAAAATACATCCATGAAGATAGTAATGGTTATAGGCCTATCTTATAGAACATTATACCTTACAAAGGTTAACACTGTTTGTGCTTTTGTTTTTTTTTAACTATTATTTATAATTTAGTAATTTAACATTTTATGATTTTAAAAAGCTACATGCAGTTTATATAATTATGTTTATAGACCCCTGTATAACATTATGCATTCATATATTTTTATTTGTTATTTTAAATGATATTTAAATATCTGTATTTAAAGGGTTAGTTCACCCAGATAGCAAAATTATGTAATTAATAACTTACCCTCATGTTGTTCCAAACCAGTAAAACCTCCGTTTATCTTTGGAACACAGTTTAAGATATTTTAGATTTAGTCCTAGAGCTCTCAGTCCCTCCATTGAAGCTGTGTGTACAGTCTACTGTCCATGTCCAGAAAGGTAAGAAATCATACTGTTTGAGTGCATGTATTACTCCGGGATATTGGTTTGTTTGAACTCAGAGGGAGTGTCAGCCACATTAAAAAAGTTAACAGCTTAAGTCATTTGTGGATTAATGCGTATTAGAGATGCGAACCATTTAAAACTATTCAGATTTGGTGAACTGAATGATTCGTTCGTGAACCGGATATCCAGACTGCTTTGTTTTGAACTCTCTCTCACAACAGACCCGGAAGAGAAGACAATGCTGAATAAAGTCGTCATTTTTGCTATTTTTGGACCAAAATGTATTTTCGATGCTTCAAAAAATTCTAACTGACCCTCTGATGTCACATGGACTACTTTGATGATGTTTTTCTTACCTTTCTGGACATGGACAGTATACCGTACACACAGCTTCAATGGAGGGACTGAGAGCTCTCGGACTAAATCTAAAATATCTTAAACTGTGTTCCCAAGATAAACTGAGGTCTCACGGGTCTGGAATGAGGGTAAGTTATTAATTACATAATTTTGCTATCTGGGTGAACTAACCCTTTAATAATAATAATAATAATGATAATAATAATAATGATGATGATGATGTTTTATTTTTATAGCTCCTTTCAAGAACCCAAGGACTCTTTGCAAAATAATACAAGCATATTGGCAAACAAAATACACCAGACAGTCAAGTTGCTGCCTTATCAGCTGAATCCTTCCAACTTTTTCCATGCTTTGTACTTAGGGTATGCACTTTTTTTCTGCAGTAGCTCACTCTGTAGCCTTTGCCATAATTTCAAAAGCATTTTATCATAGAAATCCATTTTCACCAACGTCACCGATGGATATTTCATCATAGATCTGACGAAGATGTTCCCACATGCTTTTAGCTAGATATTTACCGTCCATCTAACTTCTAACTAAGTTTAAAAGCAATCAAACACAAACCTTGCTTCAGTTTATACGTCATTCTCTAAATCTGTTGTTTGTGCCTCTAAAGAGGTGCTGTTCTTTCAGTCTCTGTTCCATGAACTCCGCAATTAACCTAATGACTGCACATCTAATTTTCCATCTTTTCATCTTCTCTGTTTTTTTTTTTTTTTTTTTTTTTTAAATCTATCTAATGGATGTAACTGCTCGTTTTTCTCCTCACAATTAAAATTTCCATCACATTTGTCTTTTAGATATGTTATTACGGTTTAATGTTTTCAGGTTTATTATTTATTTTATAAATTTCCTTCACAGAAAAATATGCTGAAAAAGTTGTTGTCAGCTCCATAATTTTCGTTTTAATATTTTTTTTATATTTCCGCCTATCTGCTTTTGAATAGACTGGCCTGCAGGAGAATGTGAATATCCTGATAGCCTTTTGGATGGATTGAATTCAGCTAAAGCTGAGGGAGGGATGTGCTCATGGCTGAATGAAGAAGGAAGCAGTGAAAGCGAGAGGGAAGAAGCGTAATTAAGTTGTAGCAAAGCTCTTGTTTTCCCACTGGGACCATACTGAGCTTCAGTATGTAGTTGGGTAATGATTCATCTCCTGTGAGAGTGTGAGCCAGGCCCACTGTTACCCAGAAGTTTTACCTTCAAACAGATCTGCTGTGGCAGGGAAAATACATTCTCTCATTTTCTTCTAGTTTCCATTAAAAAAAAAAAAAAAAAAAAAAAAAAAAATATATATATATATATATCTGAACATCCATAGAACATTGTACACTTATAAGACTTGATTTCAGAGAATGCTTTTATTATTCTTTTAAATACTCCATAGCAAAACCTTTTTACTATTTCGAAGAGATTTTTAACAGAGTCAAGTCAAATACAGTTTTGGAGTTTTTAAAAATATATAATTCAGTCATAATTTTTATCTCCATGGACAGAGCCACGGAAGCTGGAATGGCGTTAAACACAAAAATACTTTATAGCGTTTTTTTCCTCCTTTGCTTTAAGCTGTTATATATATATATATATATAAAATATTGTAAAACAGCAATATTGTGAAATATTACAATTTAAGACAACTATGTTATTCTAACATGAATATTGAAATTTATTCATGTGATGGCGAAGCTGAATTTTAAGCAGTCATTACTCTATAGTCTCAGAGTCACATGATTCTCCATAAATCATTCTAATACACTGATTTGATGCTCTAGATAAATTTTAATAATAAACTGCTCAGGGTTTTTTTTTCTTTCTTTTTTTCTCAGGTTTCTTTGATTAATAGAAAGTCCAAAAGAACAGATATATAAAATCTATATAATTACTTGAAGCAAGTTATTCTAGAATTTCAC
The DNA here is from genome assembly GCF_963082965.1 of Carassius carassius. NCBI lineage: Eukaryota > Metazoa > Chordata > Actinopteri > Cypriniformes > Cyprinidae > Carassius > Carassius carassius. The sequence goes on along the minus strand of NC_081762.1, from coordinate 15,494,373 downwards.
ACCTCAAGTAAATTAGTCTTGTTCTAAGAATATGCACTATAAATATTTTTAGTGGTAAACAAGATAAAAATAATAATTAAAGAAAAAATCAGACTGTTTAAAGGCCATTTAGTGGTTCTTTATTAGAAAATGTGCATGGAAACTTTTAAAAGTAGTTTTGTTTTTAATTATTATTATTTACTGTGGTTTGGGGTTTTTTATTTATGTGTTGCTTTGTATGATTTTTTGTGATGGTGAAGCATCTAATGGTTGTGAGGAGAAAAGCTGCACACTAAGTAGTTCTTTGGAGAAAGTTCAATACAGTCAATGCAGCAGGTTTTAAACATGCAGAGTCATTTTGTGCAATGCAAAAAAAAGGATTTGGCAGGTTATAATATTGATTTTTCTTTTTTAGTTGATGCCTTTGTGAATATGCTATATAAAAGTACTAAATTAAATACATATGCTATATAAAAGTACTATATTAAATAATAAATCTTCCTACAGATGCTCCAGTGTTACTCTGTCATTCCTGTTTTTCCTCTTTCTCCACAGACGGCCATGGATCAACTGCACATGCACTTCACCCAGGCCATCCACAACACTGTCTTCCAGGTGGTGCTGGGATACGTAGAGTTGTGCGCCGGAAACGCAGACACCAAGTTCCAGAAGATGCAGTACAAGGACCTTTGCATGGTACGCCCCATTCTCCCATACCTCCTGTTGATGAATGTCCGAGAAAATGAGATGAACTTGGCCAATATACACAGAGGTCACTTCCAAAAGTCACTGTGAACCAAATTCACTGCTTGAACATGAAATCATTCATTGATAACATTCTCATTGTGCTCTAGACAGGCGTAAAATAGGTTAGATTCCTGCCTTTGGAAATGACGTATATTTGTCTAGCTGTAGCGAGAGAAGCGCATTGCGTGGCGATCTCATTCATGAGCATATCATGAAGCAATTAATTTGAGTTAACAGAAAAAAGTGGAGTCTCTGCCAAGCACCTTATAGCTACTCACCACAAAATACGGTCTCACAACATCTTCAGCCTGGATACTCAAATTCTCATTTGCATTTGTATAGAAGCACTGAACCTTAAGATCACAAACACAGTTGCAGTCATCTTTTCTGGGTCATTTTATTACTGCATAATATTGCAAGTGGGAGATTATATAATTGATAAATAATATTAAGCTCATCCAGTAGACGAAGCCATACCGATAATGATTATTTCACTTTTTCTTTGACTCCCAATAACTATTCTTATATTAAACTGAAAGATTAATTTCTGCAAAACTGTATTTCTTTTCCTTTTTTTATTATTATAGTGGGTCAGTGAAATGAAACCCTTTGAATATGAATTCACTTGAGTCTGAATTTATTACTTTATTCAAAAGTAAATAAAAAATGCAATTCATTCTTGAATAAACCCATTCTTTGAAGAACATCTATTCCTGTGATGCTAAGCTGAATTTCCAGCAACTGTTACTCCAGTCTTCAGTATCACATGATCCTTCACAAATCGTTTTACTATGCTGATTTGGTGCTCAAGTAACATTTATTATTATTATGCCGTGAACAGTTGTGCTGATTAATATTTAATGTGGAATCGAACAGCATTTATTTAAAATAGAAAGCTTTTGTGACCATTTCAGTGCATCCTTGTTGCATATTTGTAGGAACTTGGCATGCTTTAAACTTGAACTTTTTTGATGTCATTGACACATTAACAGGTTTTTGCTATTCAGTTTATGTAAAATAGATTTTTTTCCCACCCCATTTTTCCAGTTTGTTTAACATTTTCAAAACTCACTTCCAACACATTTTAAGAGTAATAGCTCTGTTTTCACTTCTCTATAATCAATATGCACATCGTATTCCACATCTAGAGTTGTGTGAAGTCTTTCTACAACTTACTATTGGCACAGAGCTCAAATATTTGGCGTAGGCTTAGCTGCACCTGGCTCTACTATATTTGAGTGTCAGAAGGGAATATTGCTATATCTGCTAATCTGAGGTAAAACAGCCCTCATGTTTAAGTTCAGCTGGTACGATCAACAGATGTTTGCACAGAACTCAAAGCGCTTAGCATTAATGCCAAGTAAGTGAATGATTTGAAAAGGAAGCTTTGTTTTGCCCCTCTTGAGTGTTTATACACTACTGTTCCAAATGTTGGGCTTACAAAGATTTTTTTAAATAAATTATTGTTATATATTTTTAAATTAAGCAATGATGCATTAAATGGATCAGAAGTGACACTGAGAACTTTCATCAAATAAATGTCAATCTAAAAACTTGACAAAAAGTGTTCCCAACCTCAGACGTTCTACCTTGGATGATTTATGTGGTCTTATTTTGCCATGGTTTGGTTACATCCTTTGACACCCAGTCCATTCCCCCCAAACTTTGTTTTTGATCTCATAAGGAACAACCTGACAGATCATGCTGTAATGGGATTGCTTGTGTGGGCCATATACATATTTTAGCACTGAGAAATTTTGCAACATGCTATGCCTTTAACACTCAGACACGGGTTGACGCTGCCTGAGGTGTCTGCTCAGCTGATAAGATCTTTTGATTTTCCTTCTCTGAGACGTTCCTTTGAAACATATGCTAAAAACGACAACAGTATTTTCTCAGTCAGAAGCAGCGTTGCTCATTTCAGTTTCCGTTCTGGATACGGTGGCCCTTTGAACCTCCGGAGGGGAGAGCGAATGAATCGTGTATCTGGGTTTTGCCCCAAGACAGATTTTCCTAGATTTTGTCTTTCTTCTCATATCACAGCAAGGCAAATATTGCAGATAAATTTGTCTTGAGCACCGTGGACAATGCATCATCCTTCCGGCTCTCAAACTCTCCTGAGCGTCTAGTCGTCATAAAGTAAACACGGCGAGAGGTATGCTAATGACAATCACTTCAGTCCTGAACTTTGAACCACAGCGTGGGAATTAAAATGCAGTGTAACTGGAACACTCTAAAGGTCACATCACAATGCAGAGCACGACATGAATTTTACATGAAACTATCATTATCCCATCCCTTCAGAGATCTCCTGTGCTCTCCATACTCAGCGTTGAACAATGAGTGAGGTAGATGAGCAGAAGTGATAAAAAAGGCCCTGTTTGTGAACCTCAACAAAGGTAAAACAAATGTTAAAAATTGCATGCTCTGTGCAAGTTACATCACAGCGGCGTTAGTGTTATTTACCATCAGTGTAGTTGAATGTATCGCTCACACTAGTGTTTTGGAGAGCTCTTGATGGGCCACAGTGGTTATTGACCTTGCAGCTGTACATGAGTACTTCATGAGAGTGTGCCCATCACATCCGCTTCTCTTTACCTCCCTCTCCACATCTAACCCTGCTGTCCATCTCTACAAAAGGTTATCCTCATATATCTCAGTACTATACATCATATACTCCCATTTATAGTTGTTTAACAGGATGTGCATTGGAGTATAAGTGCATTTTAATAGTTCAAGGTGGTTTTTGTAGTGTCTGATTCCTCTTAAATCTATTCTGATTGTGTGTGAGCAAGCATGACTGATAACTTGGTTTATAGTAAGTTAAAAAGAAACTGCTTATAATAGTTTTTCATTTTGGATTCGGACTACACTTTTGGCTCTGAATAATTTTGGTTCACTAACAAGAACCGGAAGAGTTATTTATTTGAACTACATTTGTTGGTGCTGGTTTAAAAAAAAGTCATAAGTCTCATTCATTTGGGAATTTGACTTTACTGTTCATTCTGTATGTTTTTGATTGGCTATCACTCTTAAACATAACAGCTGTTTCATTAAAAATCACTGTTATCTGTGGCATCTCTGATGATCCCACATTTTGAGAACCGACTCTCCCGCAAGGACTGCATGCAGAGTTTTGTCAGTGGAAGTTCCAAACATGGGAACGTTTGATTGATTCTGTTCAATTAAAAAATTAGACAGCAGGGAGGCTACATTGATGTAGCTAATAAGGAAGGCCGCACATACAGCAGTTTTCAGATTTATTGAGGATGAGACCTGACACTAAGTAGGAATTTTTGAGCTCAGTCTAATCTAAAGGATGAATGAAGGTTGCAAACTTCAAGATAAGGCTGAACATTAATAAATAGAGCTCCATGGGCTTTGGTGAAGAAATGTGTTGTCGTTCTTTGTGTATATGTGAATATTGACCCCATGCTAATGCAGCAGGTTAAATGTTTTAATTAAGTGCTATAATCATGTCCCTGGTGTATCTACCAACCCAAACAGACATAACTGACTGTTTTTGTAACTCATGTGTGTTTATAACATAAACTTGTGTGTCTTTGACTGTTTAAGTGCAATAAGACATGAAAATGAAAACTAAGTTTAGTACTCACAATCTGTGTGACAGCCTCTTTCTTTGCGCTCAGAAAACCGTATATCAGAAGTTTAAACTGATAAAGCTTTAGCGCAATAGACATAGTAATCAAAACTAAACAGATGTTTTTTGGCAGAGTATCCTGAGAAACGAGCTGTAAAGGTGCAGCCCTATTCTAGAAAAGGGGGCGGGGAGCAGCAGCTCCTTTGCATTTAAAGAGACATGCATGAAAACAGCGTGTTTCTGCTTCCACTCAAAATAGGCATTTTCAGAATGATTTAATAAATCACCTGTGGGGTATCTTGAGCTGTAACTGTACATACAGATTCTGGGGACACCTGAGACTTACATTATCTTTAAAATAATTTTAATTAAAAGAAACCGCAAGTAACATGTTAAATTAAACATAACATAATATTTGAGTTTTGTTGTAAAATGTAACTTTAATAATAATTTTTTTTACAGTGCTGGAAATGCATGACTCAACTTCACCAGCTGCTTATATTTCTTTTCACAAACATTATAATTACAGGCGCAATTTTTTGAAGAATAATGACATTTTCATGGAGTTCCTTGCACAGTACTATGTTATGACCTGAAAATACTTCTACCATAATGCATAATGCAAATAATACATTTTGACATTTTCATCACATGTAATATTATATTGATGCATGTAAATATACTTTTGTTTGTTGCTCTTCCTTATAAAACTTTAAAGGATTATAAGCCATTTCTGATGTAGCTCTGAAAAATGTGTGGGTGTATGTAAAAAAGGACCAGCAATAAAAGTAACAGGAAAAAAAGAGAGAAACGCATGTCTAAAAAAAAGTAGCCTAATATAAAAAATATAACGTCCTGTTTCTGAGGAACTAGAAAACCCTTGATCCTGGCTGAGCCTCTCCAGATCTGCCATCTATGGTGTGACTTCTTGACCTTGGTTATGATAGAGAAGATGTCACAGATATTTGCTGACTTCACATTTTTACAGCCTGCACATTCTCTCTCGCCTTGTTTTTCTCCTTCTGAACTTTTAAGATGTTTACTACAGTCATATTTAACAATGGGTATGATTTGGTTGTATTTAGGAAGGTGGTCACCTCTGTCGCCCAGGTCTATACTCCACATTTTTTTTATCAGCGCAAATAGCGATCAGCACTGAAACAACCCCAGTGACGTCTTTGAGACTATAGGGAGGGAAAAAAACAAGTACATGAAATAACTTTCTCATGTTTTTGGATGTAATTCCCACCTCGCCACTTGATGAAGTCACTGACCTAAATCGGTTTCTGTGCACCTGCCTGAATCCCATACAGAGCGTGAAACCTTCTTATCAAAATATCAGCTATAAATGTCCATCTGTCTGTCTAATAAGACTCCTTTGAGATCAAAAAGACATTTATCATCCTTTCTCTCCACCAATGCTCAGTTGCCAGGCAACAATGCCTCGATCCCAAAAGCAGGAAGTCATCTGGAGAGGTTGAGGGATTGATTGTTTGAATGAGATGGCGGACTTCTCCCTCTGCTTACCTACAGGAGTTATCAGACATCAATTAGAATACTATACTTCCTGTGTAGCAACCACTGTATCAGTGTTAATCCAGCTGAGCATCCATGTATCTCCTTACACTCAATGATGACAGCCATACAACTTTATTCAAAGAAGGGTTGAAGCTGTCCAAAACAATTAATCAACTTCAAATGAGATGAATGGCTCATATAATTATTGCTCTCGGCCTTGAGTATTACATTTTGGCAGCTTTAGCAATGTTACGCATTTCCTTTGGTATAATACTTGAGCCACAGTTCATTGCATTAGTCGGAGCCGCTCTAGTGTAATGAGTTGTGTGGGATGGTTTCATATGAGCTTGTTTATCTGTTACTGCAGAATTACCGTAAGTGATGAATCACCTCTAAATGCCCAAAGCTTTTTCTGTATGCAGCACAGGCCTGATGAGATTTATTGCAGCCACTCGGATCAGGTCGCATTGTGTCTCAGTATGTTTTGTCCATTTGATTGTTTGTTAAAGTCTAAATTTGTTCCGCGAGTGTGATTTTAAGTTATAGTCTTGACTAAATGTCTTTTAAAACAGAGGGAAACAACTTCTGTTTTTTTTTTTTTGGACACTGGTTCTTGAGTCCTGCATAAAAACAGGGCTGAAACGAGTTTATGGATCAAGGAATTCAATTTAATGAATGTGGTCAAAGTGTTCAGAAGTGTTCATTTATGTTTGGGAGCTTCCATTTTCTCAAGCATGTGTGAGGTTCTTTGCCTTTTACTTATTTTTGGCAGATACAAAACTGCTGTGCCGAAATGGTTAGGTATATTTATGAACCTAGTATCCACTTCAATTAAAAATAATTGAATAACTTTTTCATAATTTAGTTTGAACTGGTATGGTTTTAAAAGAAATACAACCCGAATTCCGGAAAAGTTGGGACGTTTTTTAAATTTTAATAAAATGAAAACTTAAAGACTTTCAAATCACATGAGCCAATATTTTATTCACAATAGAACATAGATAACATAGCAAATGTTTAAACTGAGAAAGTTTACAATTTTATGCACAAAATGAGCTCATTTCAATTTTGATTTCTGCTACAGGTCTCAAAATAGTTGGGACGGGGCATGTTTACCATGGTGTAGCATCTCCTTTTCTTTTCAAAACAGTTTGAAGACGTCTGGGCATTGAGGCTATGAGTTGCTGGAGTTTTGCTGTTGGAATTTGGTCCCATTCTTGCCTTATATAGATTTCCAGCTGCTGAAGAGTTCGTGGTCGTCTTTGACGTATTTTTCGTTTAATGATGCGCCAAATGTTCTCTATAGGTGAAAGATCTGGACTGCAGGCAGGCCAGGTTAGCACCCGGACTCTTCTACGACGAAGCCATGCTGTTGTTATAGCTGCAGTATGTGGTTTTGCATTGTCCTGCTGAAATAAACAAGGCCTTCCCTGAAATAGACGTTGTTTGGAGGGAAGCATATGTTGCTCTAAAACCTTTATATACCTTTCAGCATTCACAGAGCCTTCCAAAACATGCAAGCTGCCCATACCGTATGCACTTATGCACCCCCATACCATCAGAGATGCTGGCTTTTGAACTGAACGCTGATAACATGCTGGAAGGTCTCCCTCCTCTTTAGCCCGGAGGACACGGCGTCCGTGATTTCCAACAAGAATGTCAAATTTGGACTCATCTGACCATAAAACACTATTCCACTTTGAAATAGTCCATTTTAAATGAGCCTTGGCCCACAGGACACGACGGCGCTTCTGGACCATGTTCACATATGGCTTCCTTTTTGCATGATAAAGCTTTAGTTGGCATCTGCTGATGGCACGGCGGATTGTGTTTACCGACAGTGGTTTCTGAAAGTATTCCTGGGCCCATTTAGTAATGTCATTGACACAATCATGCCGATGAGTGATGCAGTGTCGTCTGAGAGCCCGAAGACCACGGGCATCCAATAAAGGTCTCCGGCCTTGTCCCTTACGCACAGAGATTTCTCCAGTTTCTCTGAATCTTTTGATGATGTTATGCACTGTAGATGATGAGATTTACAAAGCCTTTGCAATTTGACCTTGAGGAACATTGTTTTTAAAGTTTTCCACAATTTTTTTACGCAGTCTTTCACAGATTGGAGAGCCTCTGCCCATCTTTACTTCTGAGAGACTCTGCTTCTCTAAGACAAAGCTTTTATAGCTAATCATGTTACAGACCTGATATCAATTAACTTAATTAATCACTAGATGTTCTCCCAGCTGAATCTTTTCAAAACTGCTTGCTTTTTTAGCCATTTGTTGCCCCCGTGCCAACTTTTTTGAGACCTGTAGCAGGCATTAAATTTTAAATGAGCTAATTAAGTGGATAAAAGTGTAAAATTTCTCAGTTTAAACATTTGCTACGTTATCTATGTTCTATTGTGAATAAAATATTGGCTCATGTGATTTGAAATTCCTTTAGTTTTCATTTTATTAAAATTTAAAAAACGTCCCAACTTTTCCGGAATTCGGGTTGTAAATACTTTTCACTGTTCAACTGTTAAATTTCTTTTTATCAAATGCCGAATTTTTATCAAATTCGACAAAAATATTTATCATAACTGTTTTCAACATTGAGAATAGTTTGGCATATTCGAATGATTTCTGAAGAATCATGTGAAACTGAAGACTGGAGAAATGACTACTGGAAATTGAGTTTTGAATATAACAGGAAAAAGTTATATTTTAAAAACTATTTAAATAGAAACCAATTTTTAATTAGTAATGTTTTTGAACAAATAAATGCAGCATTGTAAGCATAAGATACCTCTTTTAAAAACACTTTCTGACTACAGACTTTTGAGTGGTAATGTATTTAAAAGGAAGCAAACAATTTATTTGCATGATGTAATTTATCCGAAGCAGAAAATAAAAGCACAGTTAATTACAATTATAAAAAAACTTATAAAAATTAATCTGAGCTTGCGATCTTCTTTGTTTTGCTATGTCTCAAGATTTAGTGGACGATTCAATTTGATAGTTTCCCGCACTAAAGTTTAATTTTAATTATTTATTTTTTTCATAGAATACAAACATGAACTGGCAACACTCCTATGCCATCCGCTATGGAAATGTTGTTCACATATTTGAAGTTGATACGCAGTGACCTCAATCGAATCCTTAGTAAAGCTTCTGTAAAGTCGATTAGGTAAATGTTTTGCAATGGACAATCAGAAGTTGAAAGGCTTCTATGGCGGAGCCTAATTTACAGAGTCCATTGGTAAACTTAAAAAAAATAAGCCTTGTAGCAACACTGTCTCCGTAGTAAAAAAAAAAATAATGATGACGGTAATACATAAATTGTAAATTCTAAAGCACAAAAACTGTTAGCTTTTCCACAGCTGGAGGCCGTGTTGCTATGTGCAACCTTCAAAAACAGCCTCGGCGAGCCTCAGGCCGATCATAATTTACGAGACTCCAGCAGTTTGCAGAGCCCTCCAAGCTTGGTTAAGAAGAAAAGGCAGAGATAGAGCTCTAGCATCTCACTGCTGACAACAATGATGAATATGTGTATGGATGAGTCAGCAATGCAGCGGTTCTAGACACAGCAAAGTTTATGTCAACTTTCCCCGGCCACAAATCGCTCTGACCAAAGGAAGCATGTCAGCTCCTCTGAGAACGCCGGGGTTACCGAAGTCAAAGTTGATTCAAACTGTATTTTACTATGTACACAGCCCACCTCCCGATTTGATATACAGATCTTTCATCCCAGACAGGAGCTTGTTTTGTTGTCTCTATGGTATTTTTTCTAATTATAGCGTTCCAAGGAATGCTAGAGATTCTCAGAGGTTTTGAAGGATAGATCGCATGGTAAATATTAATTAAGGTCCACAGCAGGTCAATCATTATCTCTGGTGCATTCATGCTCCCTCAATGTCAGACTTATGGTTTTCCAAATGTCTTTTCAGCTGGATTTAAGGATGCACACACATCTGAGACACATAATGTCACGCTAAACTGGGTTTCCTCGCTAGATCTTTAGTGTGTCTTTTTTCACACATTTAAATTTTTAGGGCGTCTATGGATCTTTACAAAGTATTGAGATTGTCCAGTTCATTTTTGGGATCAGTTCTGGTTGGATTTACTTATTTCAGTATATCTGTTTATACTGTTATTGGAGTAAAAATTTTAAACAACTGTTTCCTAGTTTAATATATTTTCAAAATCTAATTTATTTCTATGATGGCAAAGTTTTGAAATTTTCAGCAGCCATTACTCCAGTCTTCAGTGTCACATACTATAATTTCCTGTATATCTCTGGTGACACTACTTTTTGAAATCAGTTGTTGTTCTGTTGTTGTTGAAACTGTCAGGGCTTGTGGAAATCAGAACAGTGAGAATGCAGCTCTTTTCTTTTCTCTCTCACCCCAGCACATAACCATAGACAGCTACATCCCCTGCTTGACCGACCTCTGCAAGGCCTTGTGGGAGGTGATGCTCAGTTACCATCTAACCATGCTGTGGCACGATGAGCACTACAAAGAAGAAGAGGCGACTCCTGGAGCGGGTAAGCAAAATTATTCACTCTTGGCACCTCTGTAAAGAATGATGGGTTCATTTTTTGGTTTTTCAATATAATAAAAGTAACAAAAGACAGCTTCTTTTTTTCTTTTTTTTTTGTCTCACCAATGGCTATATTCAGAAGATTCAAAATGACATGTTGTGCCAGTAATATACTTTTTGGCTGACAATCAAGGCACAATACCAGATGCTGGGCCAGAGCTGTCATGCAGAGATAGTCAGCAAAAGTAGAACAATAACAACAATGGCACCAAGCAGAGCATCAGAAGGACTTCCCATGATGCAATCAGTAGCTCTGATCAAATATCGGGCTCAAGCAGGCTGAAATATTAACACTCCACATTTCCCATCATAATGCCTCTTGTACATTTGACATTTGGAGAAAAAATCCTTCAGCAGTATCTTGGTTTTGTGTTACAGTATAAACATCATTTAAACAAGATAAAATACCTTAGCCAAACTGAATATGAATCTAGTCGTGTACCTTACATATAATATTACTTTACATGATTTACTTGTTTCTTCAGTAAATTTGATAAGATAAATAAAAGCGGTCAATGTAATTGAACAGTTATATATACAGTAATATTTCTCTGTGTTGTTTTAGTATAATTGTGAAACTGTTATAGTATTTTTAATACAAACCCGATTCCAAAAAAGTTAGGATACTGTACTAATTGTGAATAAAAACGGAATGCAATGATGTTGAAGTTTCAAATTTCAATATTTTATTCAGAATACAACATAGATGAAGTATCAAATGTTTAAACTGAGAAAATGTATATTTTTAAGGAAAAATTGATTTTAAATTTCATGGCCATCAACACATATTAAAAAAGTTTGGACAAGGCCGTGTTTACCACTGTGTGACATCCCCTCTTCTTTTTATAACAGTCTGCAAACGTCAGGGGAATGAGGAGACAAGTTGCTCAAGTTTAGGAATAGGAATGTTGCCCCATTCTTGTCTAATACAGGCTTCTAGTTGCTCAACCGTCTTAGGTCTTGTTTGTCGCAACTTCCTCTTCTTCTACGCAGCTATGATGTTGTAATTGATGCAGCATGTGGTCTGGCACTGTTATGTTGGAAAATGCAAGGTCTTCCCTGAAAGAGATGACATCTGGATGGGAGCATATGTTGTTCTTGAAATTGGATATACCTTTCTGCATTGATGATGCCCTTCCAGATGTGTAAGCTGCCCATGCCACACACACTCATGCAACCCCATACCATCAGAGATGCAGGCTTCTGAACTGAGCGCTGATAACAACTTTTAACAACTTGTCCTTGTCCTCTTTAGTCCGGATGACATGGCGTCCCAGTTTTCCAAAAAGAACTTCAAATTTTGATTCATTTGACCACAGAACAGTTTTTCACTTTGACACAGTCCATTTTAAATGAGCCTTGGCCCAGAGAAAACACCTGCGCTTCTGGTTCATGTTTAGATATGGCTTCTTTTTTGACCTATAGAGTTCTAGCCGGCAGCGGCGAATGGAACGGTGGACTGTGTTCACTGACAATGTTTTCTGGAAGTATTCCTGAGGCCATGTTGTGATTTCGATTACAGTAGCATTCCTGTATGTGATGCAGTGCCGTCTAAGGGCCCGAAGATCACTTAGATCAAATTTTTTTAATAAGTTTAATTGCTTAGTGAGACTTTTAGGCCCTGTCCACATGGAGACGCGTTTCGCTGTATATGCACACATGTTGTATCGTATAGGTGTTTCGTCCACATGGATCCAGGGTTTTGGCAGAGTGAAACCGATATTTTTTGAAACCGGGTCCCAGAATGGATACATTTGAAAACGCTGCCTTGGCATTTTCGTGTGGACAGCGAACTGTCTATTTTCGGACACTATGACGTCATCAGCCCACGTCTCGCCCCTAGTCAGACACCGGTTCGTCATGTAACAGAAACAAAAACATGAACAAACACAGAACAACTGTCTTTTTATTAACTAACATTAACACAGATTAATAAATGTATTGTTCCATGTTTGTTTGTATACAGCTAGCAAGGTTTATGTGCATAGTCCAAGTCGTCTTCTCCGTTTTTAGTGTATCTCTGTGGCAGAATTACAGTACCACATACTGGTCTGGCATGTATACTGCATCAGTTTGTGTCGGTTTCGTGTGGACACAGATATTTCTTGAGACTAAAAAAAAAAACGGATAGGGAAAGCTCTGGCTTCGTGTGGACGTAGCTTTAATGGTATAGGTAGAAGTGGAGAAAGATCAGACAAGAATATGGGGCGTAGCATCTGTAAATGCCCCAAGCCTGATTCAAACTCTGGACTTACGTCTCAAGTGGACTACTATGCATCATCTCTGACAGTAATATTATTGTTTCAGTGTTCTTTGGCACCTGTGCTTCATCTGTCTGCTGGTGCAACTCTTTGAGTTCTCTTGTGTTTCTCTGAACTTTCTGGAGGTCGACTCGCTCTGCATTTTGGCTCCTTTATATGTAACTAAATCAGTTTTATTAGAAAGAGCTAGGGACTCATTAGGGTGCTCACTACTCGTGATGGTTAGATTTATAAGCATTACATTTGAGCTTTTATAGTGTAAGCTCCTGCATTGTGTATTCAGAGGAAATGGCTTTTGTTGTGTGCTGTAATCGGCATGGTGGTGGCCAAGGAGACGGAGCAGGTAATTGAAAGGTGTGCTGTGCCTTTAGCTAGCTGCAGTGTAGTTTGTAACGTTTGCCTTTCTGTCTTGCCTCCGCTTCGATTTCTGAGGTCACTGAGCAGTGCTGAAACAGATTGGTGCTTGTTCCTGGTTAGGTCTGTCATTGGAAATTTATTGGACCTTTCTAAAGTAATCCCTACAGGGGGAAGTGTACGAAATGCTACTAACTGAACAGGCTTTGTTGCTGTAGGTAATGATGGGGCTGTGGTTATTTTCTATAAATATTAAATGAGGGACATAAATCATTCGTTTTAATGGAAGCATTTTCTTTAAAACTGGTATTTTCTTGTGACTTTTAACGCGGTCAGCTCTGTACTACTTTAGAATTTAACAATTGTCTTAAACTTGCATTATACTTTTATAATCTCTGTTCTTCATGTGATTCATTTATTTTTCACATTTGCTACAACTCAAGTAAATTATATAAGCCCAGCAATGCACACATTTTTGTACTTTTCTTCACATCAGTCCTCTAAAGAACACTTACTTCCACTGTAGTCATAATTTTTCAGATAAACTCTGCCAAAATGGCTTTTAGAAAATAATGTATTGAATAATATATAATGCATTTAGTAAGCTTTGTTTAAACAAGTGGAAAGTGAACAAAACCAAGTGAATTTAGTCTTGTCTACACTGTAAAAAAAAACATTTTCATTATTTTATTTAGCCATAACACCATATAAACATATTTTCAACAATATGAATTTACTTGAAGCAGAATTCACAGAAAATTTACATGCAGTTTTGCTTATAAATATATCTTGTTTTAAGGTGGTGGAATATTTTTTATTTTTTTTGCCGTGTAGAGAAAACGCATACGTTTCATAAACTTACAGGCTTATTCTCAGTTGTTATGCTCCTTTGTATATATTTAGCCTAAGATATTTGACAGATCAAGTTCAGTAATCATTTGTGATTGAGACATTATGGGGACACAGAGTGTATCATGTGCTTTCTAGTCATCAGTTGTTGTAAATATTTTGCAGCCTTGATGGATGGTTTATATTCTTAACGTGTTCTCTCATCTACTGCCCATTTCTTTCAATTCTTTTTTTCCTCTTTCCCACATTCAGTAGCTTCTTCTGCAGGCCTGTAGGCTATGGAAAGGCGGAGGACACTATGACAGTGCAGCAGTGTCAGTGTCTGGCCTTATTCAGGATAGGCACAGAATTGTATCATCAGTTATTCCACATAGCTGAGGTATATTACTTATAAAGACATTATGAGGTGGCTTAAATTATTCCTTTCACCCACAAAGAATGACGTGTAAATTATTAAATTCTTTAAAAGAAGTCTCTTGCGCTCACCAAGGCTGCATTTATTGAATCGAAATACAGTAGTGTCCTTGGCTAATCTTTTGCCTGAAGGGGCACTTTAACATTCCGTCAGTGGCTGAACGGATGAATGCGTTTCCTAGGATTTGATAGCTGATACACTAAACTTGTCAGTTTTGTATTAATGCCACCTTGTTCTTGAACATGGAATATGCTAAATTCGTTAGCCACCGGTTCTCAAGGGCTGCCCACCCAATGAGTTGAACCAGATTTCCAAATGAGGATGCATGATTATTCATGGGAGACTGGGAAAGTGACACACTGAAGTGTACTGACATATAGAAAGTGCGAAAAGGTGAAGCCCAGTCTGCTGACACATTCATTTTTAAATACCAGATTGGTATGTATCTTACATAAAAGTCCTGAATTTTCAGTTACATGTTGACCTCTATTAATGGCATTTGTGATGGTGTTGGTTACCACAGGAAATAGCCTAATTCTGGAAATTTAACCGAGTGCAATTACTGTGCAATGGAAGTAAACCAGGCCAGGTGTGTTTAAAAGAAGAAATATTAACATTAATTACTATTTTAGATGACATTAATTACTTGAAATAATAATGGAAATTATTTCCTTTGGTGATTACTATGTACTACAGATGCATATATGTAGAGCGTAACTGGAAACATTTTACGACAAGATCCTATACATTAGTTAAACACTGTAAAAAAAAATTATAAATTTAAAACACTATGAAAAAAACTGATGTATAGGTCAACAGTATGTTCCTGTACTATATACAGGGAAAAATAAAAAGATCTAACCAGATATTTAATGTAATTTTTTACAGTAAAATGCTGTTAATTGTACAGTTTTAGAAGTAAACAAATCAACTATAAACTCTAGTCAAAAACTGTTAAATGAAATTCCCAGAATTCCCTGCATGATGAAGGCTTTTTGTTTATGTAATCATGTTTCTTAATAGTTTTTGTTATCATTTATGTACATTTGGGTTTTATGTTACATCTTCTGTTATTTAAAGATTGTTTATTGCATTACATATTCTTTTTACAAAATTATTGGGACAACCCCAGCTGCCAAAATTATTTTGTAAAAACTATATATATATATATACATACATACATATATATATATATATATATATATATATATATATATATATATATATATTTACATTTGCATTTATAATAACATTTACATATGTATATATATGGATATGTATATACAGTGCATTAAATAATACAGCATTTATTAATCTTGGTTAATGCTACTTTCTTCATATGTAATTACATTTTAACATTACAAATTTTCTAAATTAACATTTGTGTAATGAATTAACATAAATTATCAACATGGAACTATATATATATATATATATATATATATATATATAATTTACATACACTAACGTTCAAAGTTTAGGATCAGAACTATTTTAATGTTTCTTATGGTCATCAAGGCTGCATTTATTTGATCAAAAATATATGAAAAAATATTTTGAGATTATTACAATGTAAAATAACGTTTTTTTTAATATACATTAAAATCTAATTTATTTCTGTGATCAATGCTGAATTTTCAGCACATTACGCCAGTCTTCAGTGTCACATGATCCGTCAGAAATTATTCTAATGTGCTGATTTATTATCAGTGCCTGAAACTGTTGTGCTGCTTAATATTTTTTTGGAACCTGTGATGCTTTTTTTCAATTTTTTTTGGTAAAAGTTAAAAAGAACAGCATTTATTTAAAATGTAAATCTTTTCTAACAATAATAATATTAAAATGTTACCTTAAGCTTAATTAAATGAGATTGCATTTTATAATTTAAAAGGATGAATGGTGATGATCTTTGGGAAAATTCAAACATCTTATTTATTTACATATATCTAGTTGATATTCTGTTCTGCAGTGAGCGCATTATACCAGGAGACCGATATGCTTTACTTCATACGTGTGTCCGTAACATTGAATAATGCACCAATCTCTGTGTGAAATTGACAATTACACCTCTTGTTGCGTACCGCTGCGTACAGTATTCATCTTGGTCCGTGTCAAGATGACTTTATTTTCCTCTTCTTAGCTGCCAGAGCTATCAACAGGTAAATTGCTTCCGCTGGCCTGTGACTTGCTTTGCTATCTAATTTCACAAGGTGTATAATCACTGACAACCATTTGTGGAAAAACCGGTCAAAAGTAATTAATTAGAATGCAAGTTAGACCTTGATTTGGCAGGGTCTTTCTCAGGATTGGTTTTGGGGTTCGGTTCGCAGTTTAGATTGATAATGTGTTTGTGTCGTTGGGAAAGCACATCTGCTCGCTTTTGGTCATGCGTATTTGCTTGAGTAAGAAGGGACGAAGATGTTGTAACTTCGGTTGATGGTCCAGCTTTAGAGGTTTGGCTCTGTTGAGTGGGAACGGAGCAATTGGGAACTTTGGGAAAGATGCTTTCTCTGAACGAGGTAGTAAATCACGCATTGCTCTTGTTCCGAAACAATTCAGCCATTTGTCTTTATTAGGAGTTTGTCAAGTGTGAACGATGACATTCAAAGGGAGGATTTCAGCCGTTTTTGTATTTAATGCCTCCCTCATGTCTCAGTCTAGTAACAGATTTACTGGATAGTTTAAGAAAGACTGACCATATGATTTTTGCTCTTGGATGATCCTTCCTGAGCACAAAATCACCACTTTAAGACCAAAGAACGCAGGGCTGCATTTCTGAGCTGGAAAAGAGTGGTTTGGATATGTTTTCAGTTTGGAAGTCAAAAATGTCCTGATACTTGACTTGCTAAAGTCAAAGTTTGTTGTTTTCACGCCGTGTTCCCTAGAGTGAGAAGGTCAGGTTTTCTTGTTCTCTCCTAGCCGCGTGTTTACACCACAGGAATAATGTGTGGTTTTTTCCTCTCAAACTTTATGCTAACCTGAAATCAGTCGTACCTCTTGAGTTTAGACCTGAGGAGACATGTTTTGAGCAATGGTGCGATGTTCTTGATATGTTTAAAATGGTTTGATTATTATTTTATGGCGATCTAATGTGGTACTAATCGTGATTTACTTGTATAACTTTCGCCTCCACAATCCAGCTTGTCTCTAGTCTTGCTGAAGAATTAGCTTGCCATTTTTGTGATGGTGATGACGTCGGTATGAATTTAAACAAATTAGCATATTGTGACGTCACTGACTGGGTCTTCAACCCGTGCCTTCGGGCGCATCATCGCAAACCTCATTTTGATGCAGGCTATATAGACCACAAACAAATTAAAATCTTTGTCAAAAACATGTTTATTGCATGAATTTCAGGTGAAAAGAAAAAAATTAGTTACTGTTATACTGTTTTACTTGCATCCACCGCTACGTATCAATGCAACCTAAAAATGAGAGACCGTTTACTTTGCTTTCTTAGGTTGTCACTTTTGTGAAAAAAATCTTGTTTGATTTGAGTGACAAGTGTTCATTGAGTCGATTGTAAAATTGATTTTGCATGTCTAAAGTTTTATACGGCAAATAACACCAAATATAGATAAATCCACGGACAACAGGCAGGAGGAATGTAAAAATTAAATATATTGGTAAAGACCAATTTCTGATGATTTATTGGCGTGAAGTTACGTGCACAATGCCAAACAGGAGTGCAACATTTTCGAAAAACAATAAGCAGAGTGGACTGCCATAATGCAAAACATTTACTGCAGGCTTCAACATGGCTACGATTAAATTTCAACAACAACAAAAAATCGCATTGCCGATTTTCTTGGGCTGTAAAAAAAAAAAAAAGTTTTTCGAATATTCGTCGAATTTAAAATAAAAATCCATTAAGGAAGCTGCCTTATGAGCCCCGGTACGTGTTCCATTCCATCTCGCCGCGCGCACAGCTGTGTCTACACAACTTTCAAAGGCGGACAAGCTCGACACACAGTATCTGCTGTCTCATCTTTCACCTTGTGTACGCGCACCGTTGGACTCGCATCTCGCACAAGAGAGCTGCATGTTTAGAAAGACATGTAAAATTAATGTATTTAATTTAATTTTCTAAAAATATCTCGAGACTTTATGTTGGGTTTTTGTTCCCCATCCCACTGCATCTCATGTTTTTAAATGAAAAAAATGTATCCTGTGTGACTGGTTTTCCGCTCTTTTTATTTATTTAACAATGCATGCATATAGTTCTTTAAGCAACTTCATAAACATTATTTTAAATATTATGTTGTTTTTTCACAGTCATGTATTCTAATGCTTTGAATAAAAATGCAGTAATATTTTGCTCGATGCGCTATTTTGAGGCCTCAGAAGAGAAGCAAAAAGCTTTTCTTCACCCTAACTGAAATTATGCATTTTGATCATATTTTGATCATATTTAAGTAAAAAATTTGAATTTAGTTTTTCAGCTATTTTGACAGCCCTAGGTGATTCAAGCCCGAAACTGTATGAGACTGAATACCGGCAGAATTCACATTTCTGTTGTAAAAAGAGAAACATTGTGCAGAAGTATTATTTGCTGTTATGCGTGTTTGTCCGAAGCTGCAGTTGCTGTGTGACGCCTGTTCAAAAAAAAAAAAAAAAAAAAAAAAACCTGGACGCGCTCCGAGAGAAGGTCGTTAAAATCGTGCTTGATTCGTGCAATAGATTTTCGGACATAAAGTGACAGTCGACACGGTCACGGTTTTAGACTAGAGAGGAGAAGGGATGGGAAAAGATCTGGGCACAGTTTTTCCAGAACTTCGTGCCAAGTTAAAGCGGTGTCGAGCTGTTTTAATGAATTATTTAGATGTATTATGGTGCCCGAACCCTTATGACTTTGAACAGAGACCGGGAACATTTAGTTTACTGCAGCCGCAGCCATCATTACCAAGCGTGAACCGTTGACTCTGACAGTGAATGAGACGAAGCGAACGCACAGGCCACAGTGTGACATCCGTGTAAACACAGATGACGTCAAGGGTTTTTTTTTATTAAAGAAGATAGCCTTCATTTGTATGTAGGCCTAGGCAATTTATATATTTACAATACTTAAATATAATTAATAGTATTTTATTGCTTTTGTATTAGTTGTTTTAAGAGTAAAAAAAATATTGGTCGGTCTTAACGCAAATTTACAATTGGCAAGTCGGTCGGACTAAAAGCAAAAAAAAATTGAGTCGGTCCTAAATTGACAGGGTCGGTCGGGTTACGGCAAACAAGAATATTTTTAAGGATGGCCTCATATTATTTTAAATTGAATTTGCTTTTAATAAGAAACCTGACAATCTAATGACCATCTTTTAATAGAAGCCTATTTCCTGCTGATCATTGTGAGTTACAGTTGTACACCTGCATCCTTTCAGACTTACCAGGAAGACAGGTTAGGAGTAATCAGTGTCTTCCCCTTGATGTCCCTTCTGAATAAACTGTAAATGAAGAGCTGCCAGAGAAGATAAGTCTCATTTATTATTAGGGTTGTCAGTCAACTAAATATTTAATTGAAACAATTGCACATGTTTGTTAATTAAATGATTTAAATATTTTATGAAAAAATAAAGCTCATGCTACTGTGGCATAAATCTAAGGTGACATATTGCCTGGTAGTATAATGTGTATATTAACATGCACTACCAAAAAAAAAAAAAATGTATACAGTATATATAAGAGATTAAGTGGTTCAAATAAGATGTTTTAGTTTTTCAGACAGCAGGATCCAAATGTTGCATATATATATATATATATTTTCATTATATTTTTATGATAAGTAAAACTGGTAAAACTGATGCTGTTTTTACCAAAAAAAAAAAAAAAAGTAGTCAATTTCCACCAAAATCTTAAGCAGTACAACTGTTCTGATTGATAATATTGTTATTTACAGTTAATGTTTAATGAAC
The DNA here is from genome assembly GCF_963082965.1 of Carassius carassius. Taxonomy (NCBI): domain Eukaryota; kingdom Metazoa; phylum Chordata; class Actinopteri; order Cypriniformes; family Cyprinidae; genus Carassius; species Carassius carassius. The sequence continues at coordinate 15,474,157 of NC_081762.1, read as the reverse complement.
TAAAATTTCTAATTTGCCATCACAGGGGATAAATTACTAATGGATATTATTTCTCCACAATATTATTTCTATTCTTTTATTGAATTTCTTGTCAAATAAAATATTTTTTTAATAATAAGGTGCTTTGCAACAATATTTAAAACCTTAGTTTAAATGTAGAATTTATTTAATTTTCTAAAGCATTTGTGATTTTTATTTATTTATTTATATATATTATTTTTTATTTCTTTTTCTTTTTAGGTTGTTGCTTAATGCTATTTTAGTTGTATTATTTTGTATGTATTTACTTATGTTATCATAAATATTTGAGTTATTCTTATGTTTTGTAGTGTATATAAACAAACAGAAGCCATTTATTTCCAACAATGATGCCAACCCTTCAGATAAGCGAAGTAAAACAAACTTGTTGTTCTTTCACAGTCCTAGTTCAGTTCAGTGTGAGGGAGTGAATGCGGATGGCAGTGTGTCAAACCAAAGACACTTTTAGATGCAGTCGGCTTCCAGTGTAAATTCATTACTCGTGCTCTAAAGAACTCCTGCGTGTTAGCGATCATTAGTGAGAGGATTCTGGCTTCTTGTGCTGCTCAGTTCATGCTCTGTATTTTTCCTCACCTCATTGATATTTCCTCGAACGGCCTGTCCGGTTAGTCTGCCCCTCTCCTTTCCCAAGAATTCCCTGGGATGCTGAAATCTCTACAGTGTGCTGTGTGCTGTGCCTGTTTGTGTGCGGCTGTGTGGGAGTGAATGTGTTCTCATTCCGCTTGGGTTTATGTGTATGTGTGAGGGGCTGCTGCCATGGAGATGATATTTTTCTTGTCCTCTCCAGCAGTTGGCTTGAAGTGATTTACTCCTTGGCTTTGCATAGCTGCATTCCTCATGGACTGAAATGATTGGGGAAAAGTCCAACTCTATTGTCAGGAGCCAAGGAGCTCTTTGATTCAGCTCCAGAAGCTTCGATCCTGCAGGTTTAATGAAAGGAGCTTAGGAAAGAACTTCATTTTTTAGCCACTGTACTTTGTTTGGACATATAAAGAAACACCTTTAGGGGTTCTTTCATTACATTCAAATGGAGAGGTTCAAATGAGATGTTTTAGTTTTTCAGACAGCAGGATCCAAATGTTGGAGACCACATATGAATGTAAAAAAAAAAAAAAAAAAAAAATATATATATATATATATATATTATCATATTTAAATGTTTACATTTTTACATAATAATATTTCTTGCATAATTACTTATAGAAGTTTTTATATTAAATATTTTTGACCATCTTCTATTATAATTTAACTCTATTTTTTACATTATATTTGTTTCTTAATTTTTCTGAACACAACATAGCTCCTAGGGTCATTCGGGTACTCAAACCCCTCCACCACGTTAAGGTGGCAGTTCAAGGAGGAGACACAGTCGAATGCCTTCTCCAAATCCACAAAGCACATGTGGACTGGTTGGGCAAACTCCCATGAACCCTCCAGCACCCCGTAGAGGGTATAGAGCTGGTCCAGTGTTCCACGGCCTGGACGAAAACCACACTGTTCCTCCTGAATCCGAGGTTCTACTATCGGCCGGATTCTCCTCTCCAGTACCCTGGCATAGACTTTCCCAGGGAGGCTGAGAAGTGTGATCCCCCTGTAGTTGGAACACACCCTCCGGTCCCCCTTCTTAAAAAGAGGGACCACCACCCCGGTCTGCCATCCCAGAGGCACCGTCCCCGACTGCCACGCGATGCTGCAGAGGCGTGTCAGCCAAGACAGCCCCACAACATCCAGAGACTTGAGGTACTCAGGGCGGATCTCATCCAGCCCCGGTGCCTTGCCACCGAGGAGTTTCTTGACTACCTCGGTGACTTCAGCTTGGGTGATGGACGAGTCCACATCTGAGCCCTCAGCCTCTGCTTCCTCAATGGAAGACGTGACAGCGGGATTGAGGAGATCCTCGAAGTATTCCTTCCACCGTCCAACGACATCCCCAGTTGAGGTCAACAGCTCCCCACCTCTACTGTAAACAGCATTGGTAGGGCACTGCTTCCCTCTCCTGAGGCGCCGGACGGTTTGCCAGAATCTCTTCGAGGCCGACCGATAGTCCTTCTCCATGGCCTCACCGAACTCCTCCCAGGCCCGAGTTTTTGCCTCCACAACCACCCGGGCTGCAGTCCGCTTGGCCTGCCGGTACCTATCAGCTGCCTCAGGAGTCCCACAAGCCAACCAGGCCCAATAGGACTCCTTCTTCAGCTTGACGGCATCCCTTACTTCCGGTGTCCACCACCGGGTTCGGGGATTGCCGCCTCGACAGGCACCGGAGACCTTACAGCCACAGCTCCGAGCGGCCGCTTCGGCAATGGAGGTGGAGAACATGGTCCACTCGGACTCAATATCTCCAGCCTCCCTCGGGATCTGGTCGAAGCTCTGCCGGAGGTGGGAGTTGAAGATCTCTCTGACAGGAGGATCTGCCAAACGTTCCCAGCAGACCCTCACAGTACGTTTGGGTCTGCCGAGTCTGTCCAGCTTCCTCCCCCGCCATCGGATCCAACTCACCACCAGGTGGTGATCAGTTGACAGCTCCGCCCCTCTCTTCACCCGAGTGTCCAAGACATACGGCCGGAGGTTGGATGAAACGACCACAAAGTCGATCATCGACCTACGGCCTAGGGTGTCATGGTGCCACGTGTACGCATGGACACCCTTATGCTTGAACATGGTGTTCGTTATGGACAAGCTGTAACTAGCACAGAAGTCCAATAACTGAACACCACTCGGGTTCAGATCAGGGGGGCCGTTCCTCCCAATCACGCCCCTCCAGGTGTCACTGTCGTTGCCCACGTGGGCGTTGAAATCCCCCAGTAAAACGACGGAGTCCCCAGTCGGAGCACTTTCCAGCACCCCTCCCAGAGACTCCAAGAAGGCCGGGTACTCTGCACTGCCGTTCGGCCCGTAGGCACAAACGACAGTGAGAGACCTATCCCCGACCCGAAGGCGCAGGGAAGCGACCCTCTCGTTCACCGGGGTAAACTCCAACACATGGCAGCTGAGCTGGGGGGCTATAAGCAGACCCACACCAGCCCGCCGCCTCTCACCATGGGCAACTCCAGAGTGGTGAAGAGTCCATCCTCTCTCGAGGAGTGTGGTTCCAGAGCCCAAGCTGTGCGTAGAGGTGATCCCGACTATCGCTAGTCGGAACCTCTCAACCTCACGCACAATCTCGGGCTCCTTTCCCGCCAGTGAGGTGACATTCCACGTCCCTAGAGCTAGTTTCCGTGTCCAGGGATCGGGCTGTCGAGGCCCCCGCCTTCGACTGCTGCCCGATTCTCTAAGCACCGGCCCCTTACAGTCCCTCCTGTAGGTGGTGAGCCCACGGGAAGGCGGCCCCACGTCGCTCCTTCGGGCTGAGCCCGGCCGGCCCCCGTGGGGGGAGGCCCGGCCACCAGGCGCTCGCATACGAGCCCCAACCCCGGGCCTGGCTCCAGGGTGGGGCCCCGGCTGCGCCATACCGGGCGACGTCACGGTCCTTTTATGTGATCTTTTCATAAGGGGTTTGTGAACCGCTCTTAGTCTGACCCGTCGCCTAGGACCTGTTTGCCTTGGGAGACCCTACCAGGGGCATATAGCATAAGGCATTCGACTGTGTCCCTCGCGGCAGCCTGTGGAGGGTGCTCCGGGAGTATGGGGTCCGGGGCCCTTTGCTAAGGGCTATCCGGTCCCTGTACGACCGGAGCAGGAGCTTGGTTCGTATTGCCAGCAGTAAGTCAGACTTGTTCCCGGTGCGTGTTGGACTCCGGCAGGGCTGCCCTTTGTCGCCGGTTCTGTTCATGATTTTTATGGACAGAATTTCTAGGCGCAGCCAGGGGCCGGAGGGGGTCAGGTTTGGTGACAACACAATTTCGTCTCTGCTCTTTGCGGATGATGTTGTCGTGTTGGCTTCATCAAGCCAGGACCTTCAGCATGCACTAGGACGGTTTGCAGCCGAGTGTGAAGCGGCAGGGATGAGAATCAGCACCTCCAAATCCGAGGCCATGGTCCTCAGTCGGAAAAGGGTGGCTTGCCCACTTCAGGTTGGTGGAGAGTTCCTGCCTCAAGTGGAGGAGTTTAAGTATCTTGGGGTCTTGTTCACGAGTGAGGGAAGGATGGAACGGGAGATTGACAGACGGATCGGTTCAGCTTCTGCAGTAATGCGGTCGATGTACCGGTCTGTCGTGGTGAAGAAAGAGCTGAGCCGCAAGGTGAAGCTCTCGATTTACCGGTCAATCTACGTTCCTACTCTCACCTATGGTCATGAGCTTTGGGTCATGACCGAAAGGACAAGATCCCGGATACAGGCGGCCGAAATGAGCTTTCTGCGCAGGGTGGCTGGGCGATCCCTTAGAGATAGGGTGAGAAGCTCAGTCACCCGGGAGGAGCTCAGAGTAGAGCCGCTGCTCCTCCACATCGAGAGGGGTCAGCTGAGGTGGCTCGGGCATCTGTTCCGGATGCCTCCTGGACGCCTTCCCGGGAAGGTGTTCCGGGCGCGTCCCACTGGGAGGAGACCCCGGGGAAGACCTAGGACACGCTGGAGAGACTATGTCTCCCGGCTGGCCTGGGAACGCCTCGGTGTCCCCCCAGAAGAGCTGGAGGAAGTGTCTAGGGAGAGGGAAGTCTGGGGTTCTCTGCTTAGACTGCTGCCCCCGCGACCCGGCCCCGGATAAGCGGAAGAAGATGGATGGATGGAATTTTTCTGAAATTCAGGAGTATTATTTTGTTACAGATTTCACTTGATTTGGTTATGGATTTTAATTAATTACTTGATATTAATATTAGTAATGTGCAACTTTAGACGTCACTGGTAAAGATCTGGGTGCAAAAACTTTTTCTGTCATGGGACTGTCACTTTTTTAAATTGCATGTTATTGATCCTGCTGTAACATTTTCTGGACAAATGCATAGTTATAATCATGGGCAGAAGAAAATCGCCTGTTCTCTTCATTGCTCCAAGGTCACAGTTTCTTTTGAACTGCTTAATGCAGCTTCTACCGCTCACAAAGTCAATGCAATGAGGTCATATGTAGAGCATCCTTGATTAAAAATCTCCACAGGTTTGCTTGACCGTGAACATCATGTACAGCCGTCATTCCAGGAACCAGGGTCTATTATCTTATCATTGAGTCTATTTAGATGCACCGTAATATCTCAGATTAGCTCAAATAAATGTATTTACTGTGATTGGAGTAGGGCTGGGCGATATATCGAATATTAGCGATACTATCGGAATAATTTTGACGACGATGTACAATTTGAATATATCGGGAATATCGAATATTTCAAATTCAAGCATACTTTCCCAAAAGAACGCGCCGAATGTCCAAAAAAGGAGCCTGTAACTGCTGACTGCTCTACGCCCCTCTACTACGAGAGCTGTAATGATAGCGGTTGCCAGATAACAAGAGTTTAAATCTCTGAATCAGAGCTCCACTGTTACAAGGATACATTTTCTTCCCGGTGTTTGCTTATTTTAAACAATCTGGCAACCATGCGCACGTGCTCACTCCTCATTGCGGAAGAGCCGCCGACGATAATCTGAAAACACTAACAAGCTGGAATGGAGCGATCTAATGAAAGCGTCGTTCAGCCGGTCTGTGTTCTGTCGTGAGATCTCAACTGTATTGTTTGCATTTGTGATCGCAAAATAAATGCACTTACTCGACCGCTGATGTTTGAATAGAGAAACATAGGCTATGGCCATTTGGAATTACTATTGGGGAATTTCACTGATATGTTTACCAGTTTCCATAATATAGACAGAGAGAATGCAAAAGTCTTTGGTATTCATTTATATATATTTATATATAAGAAATAGCTATGTGCTTCAGCAACTAGCTCCCCATCTAAGAGGGTTTTTAGTGTCAGTAGGAACAGTTTCATGCCACAGAGCTTCTCTTAAAACCACAGACAGTTGACAGACTTGTGTTCTTAGCTTAAAAACTTGTTAAAAAATTAAAATAATAAAATACTTATCCCAGTTGCATAGTTTAAATTGTGAATTGCATGCACTAAAAAGTTGACAGAATGCACTTTCTGTAACTGTTACTTAATTTGCACTGCTTCAGTTACATATAGGCCTACATGTATTCATTAATAAAAAGCAGTAAGTGATCTCTTGGTCTAGATTTTTTAACTGCTTAAATTAGCTGTTTAATCTAAATGTTTTTTTTTTTTTTTAATGGGCAAAAGAAAATCATGTTTTATTTTTTATCATTTAAATGCAAACATATCGAGATATATATCGAATATCGTAAAAATTTTGACAATATCGAGATATCATTTTTTTTTTGTATATCGCCCAGCCCTAGATTGGAGGTTTTTTCACTCAGTATTCCCTACACTTCACTGATTGCAAGTGTTTGAGCTGATACTGTTAACATAATTGTATGACCCAGGTCTCACAGGAAGTTTTTTTTTCAGCCCAGGTTTAATATATTCTTTCCTCTCCTTTTCCCCTCATCTTTGTTCATTGTGAAGATAAACTTTTTGGTTGCTGTCATGTGAAAATCTGAGGTGTTAGATGCTCACATACCAACTGTTTCTTCCACATTATTTATTTCCTGATAAGTGGTTTGGATGTGCTTTCCCCTTGGGGTTCAGTAAGTTTCCCATCAGCGATAGGGACTTCATAAAATCTTTCATGTTATGTGCAAGGAAAAGGGTAAAGGCAGCCTGGAGCTCTGTGGATTTAGCCTCTGTGAAATATCAATGTTTTGTGTGTTCTGCAGCAGAAGTGGTGATATGTACACCTAAAGCTGGACGGGATTTGTGAGCATACAAACTGAAGCACGATGCAAATCTAGTTTTTAAAATATACACGAAAGAAAATGTTTTTCATGCACTTACTATAAAATCTAAAACTAGTTTGCGTTTGCTGGGAGTTTTTTTTCTTCTCTCCAGTGCTGCTAAGATGACGTGAAGCTTGCACAGACACAACTCTTGAGCGATGACTGTGACTCTAGGGTTTAACCGAGCACTGTTATATAAAAACACTCTTCCCCTATATAAAAGCTCTCTTTTCTGAGCGCCAAACGTTTGTCTGCTGGCTGCGCTGAACATCCGCTGAAAATCCCATCACTCACTGGCGCTGAGGTCTTCTTTGAAGCTTTCTTTTAACAGTCCCAATATTTTTGCCTTGTTCCATTTACCCATTTTCCACCAATAGGGTGCCAAAGCTGGTGCCCAATCAGGAGCCAGTTTTAGGAAATCAGTTTCCTAAAAATGATGGAACCAATGGTTTCTCTCAGCTTTACCTCACAATCCTTCTGGTTGATGGTACTGTACTTTGCAAATTTCCATCACTGAAAAGGTGGTTCCTGAGTAAAAAAATGTGCCAACCTCTGAAACCAACTGATAAGAACTGTGAACGTCATATTTTAGGGGGTGGGATAATGCTAGCAATTAAGCTTTCAGAACAGGGTGACGTAAAACAAAATACATAATTGATCCCACTCCTTCACTGCACATCGACTTTAGCCACTCTATTTTTATTGTGAATATGCCAAGGTTCTCACTCACCCTGTGCCTTTTTGTTTATTTTCTGTTTTGATTTTTTTGTGTTTTTTTTAGTTTTGTTATTTTAGATTTGCTTTGTAATGAGTTGTTTGTTGTTTTTGAATTGTTTTGTTTCATGCTTGTTGTTTTTTTTTGTTTGGTATCGTTTGGTTTTGTTTTGTGTCGTACATTTATGTTGTTTGTTTGTTATGTTTTGTTTTTTTGGCAACGTTTTGGCTTTGGCAAACCTGCAACATTTTAGTATGAAGGATTTAGTGGTCTTTGGCAAGAAAAGGCAGACAGGTGGAGTGTTTCTTTAGAGCATTTGGCTTTTTGCACAGGAGGTTCATGTGTAAATGCTTGTTTGTTTTCTCTAGAGATGAGTTACAGCGAGAGTGCTGAGGTGGAACTGTTTGTATAATTTGCTCATCAATGACACGATAATTATGTTGTATCACTAAGAGCCTGCTGGAGTATCAGTCCAGAATAAATCCCACCTGAAGGGCTTTTGTATTTAGTCACTCTCAGTCACGCTGTGCGTATATAGACATTAAAATCAGTCGCCCACATTCACGCTCCTAATGCACTCATCTCTTGCTGCGCTCATCTCCGCAGGTCATATCATCATTCTCATCGTAAGTATCCTTCTCTTTACATTTGAGCGGATGCATAATGACCAAAGCAATGAAAAGCAGCACTATGAGTTCACAATGAACTGACGTAGAAGTTTTTTGAGCTTCCTTTTTTAGTTTAGTTTGGTTCATGTTACATAATGGGTAGAGCTTCTGTCAGGATAGATGATGCTCATCTAGGTGGTATATTATGATGACTCTGATAGGTTTCCTGTTTGATTAAACTCACTTTGGTATGTCAGGAAGAACATTTCCCCTGATGAGGAGTGACAGCTGCTTTGTTGCTGGAAGAGCTTGTTATTAGTCTGATCATTGTAAGACTGTGTGTCAAATTCATTATAGTTTGAAGATCAAGACACCTAATGGGGGACAAATGTAATTTAAATGAGGTTATAAACTTTGGAATGTTCTTTGGGTTTAACAGTATTGGACAACTTCAAAGAATAAAAGTATGTAATTAACTTGTTAGTGTATTAGCGTAGCACTGTGAAATGTCAGGGTCAAGGTCCCGGGATGCTTTCTAACAACTTTAGCTGATGAAACAATGGAGCAATTTGCAGTGGTTGTTGGTTCCAATGGTTTCGGCCACAAGAAATGTCACGTGTGACTGTTGCAAAGTTCTGTATAAGTCATTTTGAATGCTTTTGATGAAACTGTCCTTTAAATTTAGTCAGTATTTCATCATTTTTATAAGAAAATAAGATTCTGGTTGAAGATAATGATAATGCGCAACATGATGAAATTGTGTGCCAAACTGTATTAGACTAACCTGAGCTCCTTTCAAGATGGCATATAATGAGTATATCGGAGTATTAGCTACTGTGCTGTGAATTCTGTGTTTTTAGATGATTCCAGTGCAGAGGGCTCAGACGAATCTACCGTGGACCGCAGCTATGTGAAAAAGAAGCTTGAACATGGCTTAACGCGGATCTGGCAGGTAGGGAGTGCGCTCATTTACTTGTTTCTTTCTCTGTTTGTTCTCCGTTCCTCCATTAGCTTCATGACTTGCCCCCCCCCCACCTCTCGCCCTCCACTCTCTGCCCCCAGGATGTCCAATTGAAAGTGAAAGCCTATTTGCTGGGAACAGACGTGTCCAACTTCAAGTACGACGACTTCATTGTGGTTCTGGATGTTATCAGCAGGTAGGGACCAACTTCCTCATTAGTGCTAATTGGATTGGCCTGGGCGGACCAACTTCAGCATTTCCCCACCATTCCTTCTGCCTCATGAGAAACTCTCCTAAAGAGAAAACAGGGCCAAGGGCATCAATGAAGCCGCTTGTTCCTCAACAAGAGGGGTGGTGTGGTCATCCCCATTAACAGGGCTCAATTAAAAGGCCATTTTGTGTGTGAAACCGCAGCCCTGTGTATTGATCCTGCCTCGGGGTCACTGACTTGTGTGAATACAAGCACCATTTTCTGCCCTCGCTGGGACATGTGATGTGAAGTAACTCTTTGGGGTTAATTAGAAGAGTGAACTGCTTTCTACTACTTTTTTTCTTGTCTGTTTTTTGTTTTTCTTTGCCGAATGATAGGTTGATGCAGGTGGGAGAGGAATTCTGCGGCAGCAAGTCTGAGGTGTTGCAAGAGTCCATTAAGAGACAGAGTGTAAAATACTTTAAGAACTATCACAGGTAAGATAAAAAGAGCTCAGTTGCAAAAGGTATTCACTAAAGTGCTGTAGTGATTATGTATGTTTGCAGGGTTATTGAAGACTGTATTTCTGTGACCAGCATCTTGCACAATTTGTTCATCAACTTTTGAATTCATTTTGGAGCTTAAATACAATTGCCAGATTTAAAAAGCTAAAGTTTGGCTATAAACAAACTACGTCACAGTCGCACGACTTAAATGTCACCACTATCAAGCTTCCAAAAACTCTTTAAAATTTTATTTGAAATGTACAATTTGAAAACTTTGAGTTTTCAAGAATCTGAGTAAAACACTTATGAGGCTAACGGACTTGATGAGTTTACCTGTTTGGCATGTTGTTGTTAATGTCCCCGTCCCCGACAAGCTCAGTAGTCCCATTAAGCCCCTTGTTAGTGACTGCCTTTTTCAAGACATATAAAAGTTTTAAAAAAGCATGAGTGATTTGCATGATGTAGATCAAAATGTGAAAATATCTTGAGCTTGTGTTAAACAGAGAAATGTAACCAACCAACCAACCAACCCCCCACAAAAAAAGCCCATTGACTTCAGGATGTAGAATGTCCAAAAATGCTAGTTTCCAGGTTTAAGTACTTATTCCTGCAGCAGTGTTTTGTGGCCATTGATAGTGTTGTTTATTTGTTCATGCTGTTTTAGTGCTGAATTGACTAATTAAACATGCAAATGATTTAACACTGCAAACATGTTCTCAATGTCACAGTGTTCACTGTAGCTCTAGATATTGCATTGCACTAGCAAAGGTTGGTAAACTTTTTTTCATGGTTAATTTGAGGTAAATTGGCCTCAATTTGCTCATGTCTTTCGCAACATATTATTGTGCATTCAAGCAAATACTGTCCAAAACTGCTGACTCACTCACTAAACATTTAATGTTGTGTAGTTCACTAGGAAACAAGTGTAAGAGTATATTCAGATAGAGATAGAGTATTGTGGACTATGCATCATGTTCCAAATCATAAAAGAACACTTGAAATGCATTCCAAAAAAATATATAACAACAGGGGTTTGGAAACTTATGAATTAATGTGCTTTTATCCAATCAGATGTAGTTATCTGTCTGAACAAAGCTGAAATATCCGTTCCTGCTGCTGTAGTCAGCATTACAAAGACCTTTTCTGCTTGATGAGATGGAGGACAATGAAAGAGGGCATCTTACCATTATTTCTGAATATTCAAGCAGTTGGATAGCATCCATAAAGTGATAATCTGTCAGTCTTCTGAATGCTTAATCTCTGCTGTCACTGCATCACCATTAACACATTGTGCCATTACAATATATATTTTACCCTCTGGCTTAGAGGACAAAACGGATTAGTTTCTCTTTATAGTGCTGTAAATTTGAACCATTTAAACATATCATGGATTGACTAGAGATGGTATTTAAAATCTCAAACACTTCATTTGAGTCTAGAGAGCTCATCCCACCCATCCCATCATGTTAACTGCCGGTATGGTCTTTAGAGATTAGTGGTGGCCTTCCACTTTTTGCTTACCTAGCGTTCAGCATGAATTATAATTTTTGATGTTGATGTTGTGCAAGACTGCTGGTATTGACCTTGTCTAGCAGCGAGCCACTTTGACACTCAATGTGGCATGACTTGCTCTAACCTTCTTCACTGATCGACTCTTGAACTGATTCTTGAACTGTTTCTGCCGGCCCATTTCTTTTTCAGTGAGTTGAATGGCAAAGGGTATTCAGTTGACAAAAGCCAAACTCTTGTCATTTCTCCTTGTACCCCTGCAGAACCCGCCTGGAGGAGTTGCGAATGTTTCTTGAAAATGAAACATGGGAGTTGTGCCCTGTGAAGTACAACTTCAGTATTGCCCAGCTTCATGTAAGTCCTAATGCCAAAGAAAAGGCTTTGAAATGACTTTTATTCATGACTGATCTCAACTAACTGGCATCGCTGACAGTATTTAGGGATTTCACATTTGCATATGAAGATGAGGCGGAGAGCTTTTGTTCTGGGCGCGCTTCGCACTGACAGTCAACACAGGGCTACAAGCCAAAGGCACATGAACATGCTTTCTTACATAACAAGCGCTGTTCATAGACACGTTCTCAATGATTAGTGGGTCAAAAAGTGTTCTTTATGTGAGTAATGCAGGAAATGAGATCACTCCGCGGTGGGTGGTTTTCTAACCAAACAGATAGCGTTTTTGTAGATCATTTTCTTTCGGTTTTCCCATCTTGCCGTAATGGAGCACTTTTATATGCATTTTAAATCTCAGGAAAGGCTTGACAACTTGATGAATGAGGGTAAGCATCATCACTGATTGTATTCCAACATAAGCTGTTTTCTCTTCTAGTCAGGGTGTCATCTGTCTCAAAACAAATTACACACTGGAAGGCAAGTATATTCACCCAAGAGTATCTGTCGAATAAACCGAAATGCATCTCTTTCAATTATTATATGCTAAACAGGGTCTTTGGCTCGATAAAGTGTTCTCTGATAGACCTTTTATGCTGTTTTGTGCAGAGTATACAGGTATTTTCTCAAAAGAAGTGCCACTAGTTTTATATGGTAGAGAAAGGCGGTGTTGAATATCACATCAGTGAATGGCATAATCAGTGGTGCTTTTTAATGAGCCGCATTTGCATAACGACTTCTTGTTGGAGCTTTAATGTGCAAAGTAGTTTAACTGTGAGAAGCTTTAGGTCACTTGGCGCTCGAAGCTTTTGCACTTTCACCCTTGCAGCTTAATTGTTAATTGAAAAAAATAATAATTGCAGAATGAGTTTTTTTTTTTAAGTGTTTTTTTAAACCAAAATTGCAATGATATTTTAAACAGAAAACCTAAAGCTTTACTTAAGTGCTTTGAAACAATCTGCATTATTTTATGTTGATGTAATTTCAACTGAAACAGGAAGAGAGGGCATTACATGTCAAACAGTCCCGCCCCCTTTTTAAAGTGTAACTAAACCCCTGCTCAGAGCCTAACTCCACCCACTGACAATATTTGAAAAATGCTGAAAAGTGGGCAGATCCCAGCGGAGATAGATGGGACGAACCTAGGTCGGGGCTGAGCGAGTGCAGCGTGATCCTGAGACCCGCAGTGACAGATTGATTGACAGCTGCTGTCAGAGACGCTAAAATGGAGAGTGACTGTAATGACGCAAATAGCTTTGCAACAGAGCGATCATTTGAAGTAGAGGACTTTTCTCACTTTTTGAGCCGCTGGCTCAAACTGCGGTCTTAACTCCCTCACCGCGTCGCTTTTCAGCGCGAGCTGTGTGGAGAACCCCATTTCCACCTCCATTGCGTTGGAGAAGCAATCCCTTGTAAAACGCAGTTTGCACACTCGAGCTCTAGGCGGGAACCTGCGGTCTTCCAGGCCAAGTGCATGCAACCACTGGCGCTTAATTTTAAAGTCTGCTGGGGAACTATGCAGTCCAGCAGTGCTGTCGCAACCAGCAACACACCTCCGTACCATCCTGACCACTGTACTAAATGCAGATAAATCTACGCTAACTTGAAGATCTAAATAACTATATAATTGCTATGCTAAATAGATGCTATATTAGTCTATCCTGGTCGTTACCAATACTCGCAATTCCAGCTCCTGACTCATACAGTGATTTTGATGGTTTTATACTGCCAAGGGCGTGGTAGCTCGTACCAAGGGGCGTGGTGAGCTGGAAACTGCTTATGTCACCTGCCACCGCTTACGTCACTTGCCACCGCAACATCCAATAGGAAAAATCAACTGCAGTAGCCACCGTTCAACCTGAAGAGGGCAGCACTCACATGTTTTTACACCATATATTGTAGAATTAAAACACTTTATACTCAAATGTCAAAAAAGTTACTCGAATCAATAAACAGCACTAATAAAGCCCCATTCTTATAGATCATTAACTAAAAAAAGTTGGTTTAGGGTTAAGTTACTCTTTAAATAGCCAATAGAATTCCATTATATTAGCTTGGGCTAGAGCCGTTGAGCTCAGTAAAGCTGCATCTAATCACCGGGGACCAATAGAAATTGTTTAGCAACCAGAGCGAGCCTTTCCAGAAAGTTTGTTTTGAAAGGCTGTATCAACTGTTAAAAAAATGTATTTAAAAAAAACTATGTTTTGACCTGATTTTGTTCAAATGTTGTTCATTCTTCAATTTCGCTTGAAGTATACTGGGGCCTTTAGAGCTACCTTTCTGTCTCCTCCTTGGACATTTAACCAACACAAACAATTCAACTAAACCTAGCCCACCAAATCTCCACCTAACCTACTTTTTAGCTTTTTGATCTGTATGATATGAAATCTGATATATTAGTTTTGTTTTCCCCTTTTTCAGGAGTTCAAGTTCATGGGTCAGTGTCGTTCTCCTTCAGTATCTCCCAGCAGGCAGCTGGAATCCACAGAGCTGCTGGAACTTTCTCTGTTTGAGCAGTACCTGCAGGGAGGAAATCCTTTTGAGATGCAGATCGACAATAAAGAAGAGGAGGCCGATGATGTCCTGGCTTCTAATGGGGTAGATAGTAGTATAGTTGAAACATTATTGCCATTCAGAGCAGCATATACACAGTAGGTTCTAGCAATATTTAAAAAGTCAAATTCCAGTCAATTCCAGCTGTATAAGAGAAAAAAAAGATGTCTGATTTTTAACAGACGTTTTGTTTTGAATCTTTCAATGTAGCTAAATTTTTTTTTTTCTCTTCATTTCAAGTTGTCATTAGATGACCATTTGATATGATTCTTTAGGGTCTTAATGAAAGGTCTATAACATACTTTGGTTAAAATTTCTTTAAGGTAGTGTGTAAAAGAAAGTAGTGCTCTTTTCACAGCAACCTGCTAACTAGCACATTATTAGGAAAGGCGATTTGCAAAGATTCATAAAAAACCCTTATACTCACTTCATCTTTAGGTGAAACTGGATCACTAATGATTTTATCATTATAGGGTGGTTCTGTACACACACTGGCAAAACACATTTATGTGCAAATAACATAAAAGTGAGTTTTGCATCCGATGACCCCTTTAATAATTTTTCATTTTCGTTTAATTATTGCCTGAGAAAAATTTCAGTATATGGATACATTCAAAATTTTCCTACAATATTAAACAATTTAACAATATTTCTGCTGTACTATTTGGCATCAGGCTTGAGCAAACAAGCATTTTAGAAGGGTTTACGGTTACACTTACATTCTTATTAGATGCTTGCCAAGCTGGCTGCTGAAAAGGAGAAAATAAATGAGAGTGAAAATTTGATGCGTAAATATTTTGTAAAATTAAATGGCTCATTGTTCTTATAACTGTTGACAGAGGCCATTAGTTCTATGTGGAGAAAATACTCTTCATTATTAAAGCTTTGATGTGCTTGGCGTCTCTGATGATGGTCCTGTAATGAAAACAAACGCTGTATGTTGATGACTGAGAGTGCGAGCCCTTGATACAAGTGCTTTTACTCTGAGAGAGAACAAACTGTTTTAAGTATTCCATGCTGTTTTGTTAGTCACTACGTCTATCAGCTTTAAGGTAAATGTGTTTAAGGTTAGATTTATCTGTTGAATCTGCATCACGTTTTTTATAATGGTGCGTTAAAGGCCTTTTTTTTCAATTCCAGTTCTGAATCTCAGAGAATTAAAGGGTTAGTTCACCCAAAAATTTAAATTATGTCATTAATTACTCACCCTCATGTCATTCCAAATCCGTAAGACCTTTGCCCAAAGTGCAAACAATGTATCCGGAGGTCATGTGTGTTTGGAAGGACATGAGGGTAAGTAATTAATGACAGAATTTTTGTTTTTGGGTGAATTATCCCTTTAAGGCTAAATCATTGTACTATCTTTATGATACGCTTTGTTTAGTTTCATAATCTACAGATCAGTTCCCTATTGATGCTTCATTCATACTGCTAAGACGCTTTTTAATAATGCAGTGTAACTGTGTGACCATTGGTTCGTGCAGTACACATTAAAGGGGTAATATGACATTGCTAAAAAGAACATTATTTTGTGTATTTGGTGTCATTTTTGTTTGTTGTTTAAGATTAAAAAAAAAAACATTTTCCACATAATAAACATTATTGTTGCTCCTCTTTGCCCCGCCTTTCTGATACACATCGATTTTTACAAAGCTCATCGTTCTGAAAAGCAAGGTGTATGCTGATTGGCCAGCTATCCAGTGTGTTGTGATTGGCTGAATGTTTTAAGTGTGTGAAGGAAATGTTGCACCCCTTAACATACTGTGATACTGTCTCCCTGCCCGACAAGACAACACCAATGAAACCCATTATAAACCAGGCATTTGTTGCATCCAGTGGGAACATAATTACTGATTAAAATGACCTATACTGTCATACGTGTAGACAAAAAAACTTTTGTGCATTTTTGTTCTGAGAAACGACAAACAACAAGCGCTAATCTACTGCTCAAAACTTGTGTTTGAATCATCAGTGGCAAATTCTTTAAATATGTAAATGCACTTACAAGCTGTGTGTCAGAAGCACCAGACTATCCTTGCAAAGTTGGAATTGCCCCACTTTATAGAAACAGACACCGTATTGTAGGCAGTAAACAATCCTCCGTAAAATTCATTGCACACATCTGAATATTTTGGTTGAACTGTTCTGGGCCAGTGTTGTAAATACAACTTAACCACTGATTTCTAGTTGTGGCCTCTTTTGGAAGGCCAAACAAAGTAGTTTTGCTTTCACAACAAAACACACAGCACACACAGCTCCACAACATGGCGGTGGCTGCAACAGTGAGAATAAAAGTTGCGCCTTCTTTTTTTGAGTTAACATTTGGGCAGCGTAATGCAAATCTTCCCACACAGTGACATAGACATGTGGGGCGAGTTAGAATGAGATGTTTTAGGGGTGTGTGGTTGTCTTAATTTTATGAAGAATATCTCTTTGGATTTGAGACTTTAGTCTTTGCAACTTTACAGGTCTTCTTTATGCACCAAGAGCTTGTAACACTCCAAAGAGAAAGGGAAAATTGAAAATCGCATCATATGACCCCTTTAAAAATAAACCAACGGCTCGGCAGCAGTGCTTCGTATTTTACTATTCTTTTACTATTCTTATCCTCTTGTGCCCTGAGGTGCCTAGGGCAAGGCTACACATGTAGTCATTCCTCTGCCATAGCTCAATTCTTGAAGATGGCTAAGGACTCAGCTGTCCGGATTGAGTTGGGGAGGTCATGGGGAGGTCCACCAGGAAGGAACATTTAATTTAAAAGTCCGTAAAAGTGACTTTGTGCTTCTTTGGGATGGCACAATCAAGCGACGTTCACTTGCAGAACGCAAGCTTCTAGAGGGCACATAAGTCTGAAGTAACAAATTTAGGTAAATGGGTGCAGAGTCAGTGGTAGTTTTGTAGGCAAACATCAATGCCTTGAATTTTATACAAGCAGCTATTGGAAGCCAGTGCAAATTGATAAACAGAGGTGTGACATGTATTCTTTTTGGCTCATTAAAAATTAATCCTGCTGCCGCGTTCTTAATTAATTGTAAAGGTTTGATAGAATTGGCTGGAAGACCTGCCAAGAGGGCATTGCAATAGTCCAGCCTGGACAGAACAAGAGCTTGAACAAGGAGTTGTGCAGCATGTTCCGAAAGAAAGGGCTTGATGGGCTTGATCTTCTTGATGTTGAATAAAGCAAATCTGCAGGATCGGACAGTTTTAGCAATGTGGTCTGAGAAAGTCAGCTGATCATCAATCATAACTCCAAGGCTTCTAGCTGTTTTTGAAGGAGTTATGGTTGATGTGCCTAACTTGATGGTGATATTGTGATGAAACGATGGGTTTGCTGGAATCACAAGCAGTTCTGTCTTGGCAAGGTTGAGTTGAAGGTGATGGTCCATCATCCAGGAAGAAATGTCTGTTAGACAAGCTGAGATGCAAATAGCTACCGTCGGATCATCAGGATGGAATGAGAGGTAGAGTTGAGTGTCATCAGCATAGCAGTGGTATGAAAAGCCATGTTTCTGAATGACAGAACCTAATGATGCCATGTAGACAGAGAAGAGAAGTGGTCCAAGAACTGAGCCCTGAGGCACCCCAGTAGTTAGATGTTGTGACACCTCACCTCACATCTCCAAGATACTTTGAAGGACCTATCTGATAGGTAAGACTCAAACCATTGAAGTGTGGTTCCTGAGATGCCTTTTGCCTGTAGGGTTGATAGAATGATCTGGTGGTTAACCGTGTCAAAAGCAGCGGACAGATCAAGCAGGATAAGTACTGAAGATTTGGATTCCGCTCTTGCCAGTCTTAGAGCTTCATCAACTGAGAGCAAGGCAGTCTAAGTTGAATGTCCACTTCTGAAGCCAGATTGGTTGCTGTCAAGGAGGTTGTTGTGTGTGAGAAATGTAGAGACTTGGTTGAACACAGCTCGTTCAAGTGTTTTTGCAATGAAAGGAAGAAGGGAAACTGGTCTGTAGTTCTCTAAAAGAGAAGGATTGAGGTTGGGTTTTTTAAGTAGTGGAGTTATACGTGCCTGTCTAAAGTGTGGAGGGATGTGTTGATGATGTGAGTGAGTGCAGGTACAACTGCACTTGGCTTGAAGGAGATGAGATGGAATAGGATCAAGCCGGCAAGTTGTAGGGTGATTAGAAAGGATGAGTTTTGAGACTTCTGCCTCAGAGAGTGAAGATAAGGATGTAATTGAGTGTACGTTTGCTGGTGATATGAGCTTGAGTGATTGTGGTGTGGAAAATTGTGCACTAATGTGTTTAATTTTATTAATGAAAAACGTTGCAAAGTCATCAGCTATTAGAGATGAAGGAGGAGGGGGAGGAGGAGCACAAAGAAGTAAGGAAAATGTTTTAAAAAGCATGCGAGAGTTAAGACGAATTGTTAATTTTGTTATGCTAGCATGTCATTTTAGCAGTGGAGACATTAGCAGAGAAAGAAGATAGGAGTGACTGATACATATTAAGATCAGTAGTATTTCTGGATTTGCGCTACACCCTTTCAGCAGCTCTAAGCTTAGAACGGTGTTCGCGTAGAACATCAGATAACCAAGGGGCAGAAGGGGTGTTACGGGCTGGCCTGGAAGATAAGGGGCAAACAGTGTCTAAACAAGATGTAAGAGTGGAGCAGAAAGTATCAGTAGCACTGTTAGCATCCAAAGATGGAAACAGTTTAGGGGAAGGAAGTGAAGATGAAACCATTGCAGAAAGCCGGGAGGGTGAAAGTGTGCATAGGTTGCGTCGAAAGATGACATGTGGAGGGGTAAGTGAAGTGTCAGGGACCATGTTGAGGTTAAGAGTGAGGAGGAAGTGATCCGACGTTTGCAGTGGAGTAACCAGAACATGATCAGTAGAGCAGTGTCGTGTATAAATAAGGTCCAGTTGGTTGCCTGATTTGTGAGTAGCAGTAGTTGACACTCGGTTGAGATCAAAAGAGGCAAGCAGAGTGTGGAAATCAGCATACAGAGGTTTATCTAGATGGATGTTGAAATCTCCAAGCATAACTAGGGGAGCACCATCCTCAGAAAAGGTTGAGAGCAACACATTTAATTCATCCAAAAAGTTACCCAGTGGTCCTGGGGGTCGATAGACAACTACAAAATGTATTTTAAAAGGGTAGGTAACAGTAACTGAATGAGATTCAAAGGAGCTGTTGATACCCAAAGATGATAAAGGATTAAATTTCCAATCATTAGAGATGAGCAGACCAGTACCTCCACCTCTTCCAGTCAAACGGGGGGAGTGGGAAAATGAGAAATTATTGGAGAGTGCTGCAGGTGTAGCAGTGTCCTCTGGTTTGATCCAGGTCTCTGTTAGGGCCATGAGATTAAGCTTTGAATGACTAATAATAGAAGTAATGAAATCGGCTTTGTTTACAGCAGACTTGCAATTCCAGAGACCAATAGAAAAAGGAAGTAGTGTATTAGCAGATATAGGCAAAGTGTGCAGGTTGTTAAGATTGCGCTGTCTACATTGTGTGATGTGTGGTTTGCGAGTGGTAGTGATAGTAGGGATCTGGAAACACATAGTAAGATTTGGTTATAAAGAAAAACCAAAAAAAAAAAAAAACCCAACTGAAACAGAAATGAAACAAGAAGGAAAAGGATTAATTGAAACAATACTTATATTCCCTGCCGATTAGGGTTGGCATGACGCGTTGAACTCATCGATGACGTCGACGCAAAAAATATGTCGATGCAAAATATGCGCATCGATTCGTCGACCTGTTTTTATTTTACTAAAAAACGTTTGCAAAACGTTTACCTTATTTGCGCTGAATATACGCGATGGCCGGATCAACATTCTGTCCAACGTTATATAACCAATCCAGGGGTTTTTCTGCATTAATCTTTTTTTTTTTGGCGGCTGTCAAAGCCTTATTTGATCGTAAGTAGAATAGAACGACTGCTGCGCCTGACAGGACGCGTACGAGAGAGAGCCCCGGCTGCACGCGAGCACTCACAGTCTTCAAACAACACGAGCGCTTCTTGCTCTCTCTCTCCCTCGTGCATATTAATCAAAATCATTAAACACGATAGAAAAAGGGCGAAACACCAAAGTTTCACGAGCGCTGTCTTGCTCTCTCTCTCTCTCTCTCTCCCTCGTGCATATTAACCAAAATCATTAGACACGATAGAAAAAGGGGGGAACGCCAAAGTTTCATGTGGAGCATTCTGAGATTTTTTTTTCTCCATGACAGGCTGCTAGCTCCCACTGTTAATTTTTTTTTTTTTTTTTTGGAAAAGCACTCTGTATTAGCTTAAAGCCCTCAAGTTTACATTGGTTACTGTATTCTTTCAATTGCTCTAAACAAGTATTTTGGGTGATCTTTTTTATTGAATGCTAGACATCAAGTTGTTGTTATTTTCATCTGAAAGAAGAACTTTTTTTCAGTAAGCTAGGCCCTATGTGTTCAGTAAGCTTGTTTCAGTAAGCTATGTGTTTTCAAGGCTTCAAGGTTTTATTGAATGCTATCTCTATACAAGTGCAAAGTAATGCATTCTTAGTCAGTCTTTTATTTTGTAATTTTAAGAGCAATAAACATATATCGCAATGTTAAGGAATTCATGTTTTTTTCATTCAGATATGTAAATCAACATGTATAAATTGTTAGTAGTCAATTAATGGGGAGATATTCGAAATCGAATCGGTCAGAAAAAAATTAACCGTTAGATTAATCGATGCATCGAAAAAATAATCGCTAGATTAATCGTTTAAAAAATAATCATTTATCCCAGCCCTACTGCCGATGTTCCTGCCCGGTGGAGTCGCACGGTAGAGTCGATGGTTTTTACACTGTTCGATCTTCACAAGAGGAGGGCTTAACTGGAGGGCTGCCGCAACCGATGCCGCGGTATACTAATGATCTGCTTTTAACTCCCGCTGATTTAACTGCTTCTCACAAAGGGTATTTCTTTACACTCTCTTGGCTGGCGCTTGAACACACTTTACTGTATATCACAACAAAGGTCTAAGCAAGTGTACTACACGAACCAGTGGCTGGGCAGTTACACTGCGTTATTTCAGGTTTCAGTTCAGGAGAATATAGTGTCTTGGCAAACTCAGTATACATTCCCGTATCTAAGGGAACCTAGGTTACATTTGTTACAGAGTATGTTTTCTACTTTATCTGTTGGTTTTACTGGTCTTAGATGGCTTCTGTTTCCTTTCTCTGCAGTATGAGTCAGATGAGCTGGAGAAGAGTGTGTATCAGGACTACGACAGTGACAGTGATGTACCGGAGGAGCTGAAACAAGACTATGTAGATGAACAGACAGGAGACGCTCCAGTGAAGAGGTCAGTACTGAGTAATCATGCAGATGCTCACATCACACAGGATCACCTCAGTTCTGTATACTAAGTAATTGCCCACCAAATGGTATGTCGACAGTTAGTTTACATATGCATGGTTTGATAATTGTCCTGTTGGCATGTTTTCATAAATTAGTGTGCTGTAGATCCAGGTCACACATGAATCGGTTCATTAACCCAAGACGAGGTCAGGAGGCAACAAACTTCTCATTTATGGACTCTTGTTCCCTCTCAGGCAGCATAAATCATTTAAATTCACACTGTGTACAGCGAACACACAAGCTATCATTAGCCTCTTATCAGCAAGAAAGGCTTTAATTATTTTATGAAGAATGAGCCTTTTAAGTCCACAAGGCTGCCGTTTAGAGCCATTTGGGGCTTTGAAGTTAAATAAAACGGTCTCAAGAAGATTGTTAAAATGTCTCCTTTTGGAATTACATCATGTGGTTGTGTTTTGCCAACTACATGAGTGTGCAAACTGGCTTTTTTTTTTTTTTTTACATTTCATAATTGCTCTCGGCTTGGTCTCCGTGTCTAAGTGTGATAGAAATATCATAAATCGAGGAAATGATTAGGAATGTGATTAAGCAGTGAACCCTGATGAATATTTAATGCCTGTTTGTTCCTCAAGAAGATGACTGACAGTTTTCCCTGCAGTAAATCAGCTGGCACATTCCATGTTGTGACACTTCATTGTTAGAGACTACCACATTTTGAGGGCTGTAACATTTTGCATATTTAAAATGACATAAGCTTTCTTAAATGCAATATGGTGACTCTTGCTCACAATCTGTGACTTTAGTGCTTGTTTAGAATACATCTGGAATATTCTGGGTTCAAGGTTGGTTCAATACAATTTAAGCTCTGTTGCCAGAATTTGTGTTAATAATTATTATCGCCACAGAAATAATTTCAGCTTGCCACTAATATTCTTAAAAAATAAGCAAAAATAGATTTTTTTAGTGAGGCACTTCCAATTTTTAAAACTTGTTTATTATTTAAACTATAAACCTTGGATACAGCTTTACACAGAAATGGTTGGCAAATAAACATGTTCACGTTAAAGTCATGTAAACGCACATATTGCACATATGATATGTGATAAATATCATATATTCATCTATTCTGCAAAACCCAGAACACCCACTTCAGTTAAATCTGAACCCAGGTTAATGACAGAAGTGTGTGAATGAGACTCTCCAGTTTTAAAGGTCATTGAACTCCAATGCTCCTAATAATTTTGGATCTCAGTGTCCCTGCTCTCTCCTCCCTTAATTAGCGTGTCCAGAGAGACACTTCGCAGCTGGAAGAGGTCTGACTACAATCTGAACCGAGCCAATGCCCCTATCCTTACCAACACCACCCTCAACGTGATTCGTCTGGTTGGTGAGTAATTGACCTCTGAGCTTAGACTCATGCAAGACTGATGGTGCATGATAAAGTTGACCCTAAGCAGAAGACCACAGTTTGCCCTCTAATTAACAGGCTAATAGATCAATTACTATGAAAGAGGTGCGTTCTTGGAGTCAGCTGTGTTCTGTTTCAGCTTCCGGTCATTAACTCCTTTCTGAGCATGTGCCTGCTCATCTCTTCAGGTTCGTTTGAACACTTGTTTGATGTGTTGAATGAGATAAAGGCTATGACACCATTCATCTTTAAATGTTCAGTTTAAGGCAAACGGAATCTAAAAAAAAAAAAAAAAAATGCTGTCATGAACCCATGGGTGTAAATTGTATTTTTGATAAAAGTGCTGATTTTGTGAAATGGACAATTTAGGTTGTTTAAAATGTTTTGCTGAAGTCAGCTGGAGTACTTTTTACATCCAGATGTTAAAATTAATTCAACACCATCTGGTAACTTCATCAGTGTTTTAGAAGATATCCATTTGTAGTTATCAGTAAAATTTTGAGCCCTTTAAATTATTTTAGTGTAAGAGGAGAGTGTCCGTTTACTCACCTCCATGTTGATCGACTATATATATATATATAAAGTATTATATTTCAAATATGGCACAATGGCACATTTGCCAAGGTATTGCGTTTCAGTTCTGTATTTCTACATTATTTGCATTCATATTTCCCTAAATCTTTGGTTTTATATTCTGTATGTGAACGTTATTTGTTTGCCTTTCATATATATCTCACTTTTTTCTGATTGATTTTGCTTTTTATAGGAAAATACATGCAGATGATGAACATTCTGAAGCCCATTGCCTTTGATGTCATCCACTGCGTGTCTCAGCTCTTTGATTATTACCTGTATGCCGTCTACACCTTCTTTGGCCGCAATGACATGGTATGGCATTTCAAAGCATTTTTGTTCTCCTCCATGTTCGGTGTTAATTCTTAATATTATGCAATATTTATTATGTAAAATTGGATCCTTGCTGTACTGTGTTGTATATTTTCTCCGGATGGTACACTCATAGTTTTTTCCTCTAGTGTTTGCAAGCCTCCTGGGCACTGTTCTATAATTACTTCCATTATCAAGTGAGCAAGTGTTTAGGCGTAGAGTTTGCCTTTAAGAGGCTGGACTCTGAACATCAAAGAAAGGTGTAAATGTCTGAATGAATTCTCAGTCGCTTGTTTGCAGCAATTCTGAAAATTAGGTTTGTAGTAGTAATTTAACCCTACTGTAACTTGAAATGTAGCCTTCACAAAAAGATAGATGTGTTTCAATGACCCTTGAGGGTTTTGGATAAAGAAAATTGCGCCTGCAGAAGTTCATGTCTAGAATTGTTAAGTGATTTCATTGCAGACCTCTCTATAGGCTTGAGCCCTCAAGCTACAGTTCTCGAAGCTTTAATAAGCACAGCTTTAGGCTTGATGAATCAAGAGTTGTACAGTTCCAAAAAAAAAAATTAGATAGCAGCTAAATTATCCTCATAATAGTCACTCTTTGAGACTCAATAAGCCGTTTTCGTCAGTGCCTTTGCCACAGCATTAATATCCCATAATATACCGCACTTTAGCAGCTCCATTGAAAGGAGCTTGTTTCTTGCTCCCCAGATTACTCTTGGTTATTTTCTGTGCACTGTCCCAAATGACCTTACAACTAAGCCACCTTGTCTGCCCAAACGTTACTGGAATAATGAATCTTACATGGAGTTGCCTTGTTTGCTTTGATTTCCCAGAAGTCTGACTCAAGCCATTGCAGGTAAACTCGCAAAGACCCCGACTAGTTGCAATGCAGACAGGTAAAATGGGGAAAACAGAGACAAGAGGAACATGTAAATTGGAGAAACAGAGACCAGAAGTGCAAACACAAAAACAGGGAGCCCAGGAGGGAGGTGGACCGGTGGAGGATCAGGGGGAGGGACAGAGGGCCAGGCTCACAGAGGGGAACAGAGACAGGAAGTGAACAAAAAAAACAACAACAACCATAACACAACAGGAGACCAGGGTGGGTCAGGGCGTTCAGTGACCCAGGACATTGTCGACCGGGCAGGATTCCAGGGTGGAGCAGAAGACTACCATATCCGTATGGTCGAGACAGAGGCCCACCCGGGCGGCGCAGAGGACCACCACATCCGTGTGGTCGAGACAGAAGCCCACCAGGGCGGCGCAGAAGACCAACACATTCGTGCGGTCGAGACAGAAGTCCCCAAGGGTGGAGCAGAAGACCACCACATCCGTGTGGTCGAGACAGAAGCCCCCCAGGGCGGAGCAGAAGACCACCACATCCGTGTGGTCGAGACAGAAGCCCACCAGGGAGGCGCAGAAGACCACCACAGTGGAATCGAATTGACAGGAGAGCAAGTCTGGTTAGGCAAGTCTGAAACAGAGAACATGAACAAGTTAAGGGTAGCCTCCGTGGCCACGACAGGATCAGTCGAGCGCTCAGAGAGTTCGGCTGAGATATGACGAGGCTCTGGAAGTTCCGCAGAGGCGAGGAGAGACTCTGGTAGTTCAGCCGAGACGTGGGGAGGCTCTGGTAGTTCCACAGAGACGTGGAGAGACTCTGGTAATCCCATGGTGTTTGGACTGGATTCCAGAAGATCAAAGGTGACTTGCCTTTGTTCATGAAGATCATTGGTGACTTGCATTTGTTCATGAAGCTCAATGGTGACTGGACCTTGCCCAGGAAGATCATTGGTGACTTGGCTTGACTCCGGAGTGTCACCGGTGACTAGCCCTGACTCCGGAGTGTCACCGGTGACTAGCCCTGCCTCTGGAGGATCAACGGTGATTAGCCCTGACTCTGGAGGATCAACGGTGACTAACCCTGACTCTGGAGGGTTCACGGGAACCTGACTCGACTCTGGAGGGTCAACTGGAACCTGACTCGACTCTGGAGGGTCAACGGGAACCTGACTCGATTCTGGAGGGTCAACGGGAACCTGACTCGACTCTGGAGGGTCAGCTGTGGCTGTCATCCTGTGCAGTAGCTCTGGGCTGGCGTCCACCTTGTGCAGTGGCTCTGGGTTGGCGGCCACCTTGTGCAGTGGCGCTGGGCTGGCGGCCATCTTGTACTGTGGCGCTGGCTCAGCAGACGTGACGTGAACCGTCTTTGGATCAGCAGACGTGACGTGAACACTCCTGGGAATCTCTAGGATCTTGGTCAGCATAGAAAAATAATCCAGAAATGTTTCAGCGGCCATCTTGGGCAGTGGCGCTGGCTCGGCAGACGTGCGCTTCCTCTCCCTTCTCCGTCCGCCATGGGATCCGTCCCACACAAGGGGGGCCATGGTGGAGGGCGATGCTGAATCTCCTCTCGACCACTCACTCCTCTGCGACCTCCCCTGGTCCCACGAAACACGACCAGGCGGGTTCCCTCAAACCGACTCTTTCTCTCCCGCTCGGTGGCTGGGGAAGAAACATCAAAAGACATACCGCTGGATCTGTGTGTGACGGAGTCCTTCTGTCACGATATCCACACAAGAACGGAAGACAGGTAGATCCAAATGCAGTAAGTCTTTATTATGTAATCCAAATCGTAATCCAGTCCAGGCAGGGGTCAAAACCAAAGTAGCAATACAAACGTAAACAGACACAAAACAATCGAGCAAGAACAGGGCTCGAAGTGGCGTGATAACTACAAGGACTCCGTGACACATACTAAAACAGACAGGGTATAAATACACAGGGAAATGACAATGCTAATGGGGAATTGGCTGAGTGCAATGATTAATGACCAGTGACAGCTGAGTGCAATGAGGAGACAGAGATCGTGGGGAGTGTGGTTCAGGAAGTGACAGACACCGTGGGGAAGGAGGACATCTAGTGGTTACCCAGGGAACACAAACCAGACACTGTGACAGCAAGGGCATTGTTAAAATAGTCCATGTGACACCAGTGGTTCAACCATCATTTTATGAAGCTACGAGAATACTTTTTGTGCCTTTGTGTCTTCACCGGTTGAACCACAGCTGTCATGTGGACTATTTTAAAGTTGTCCTTACTAATATGGAAGGCATTAAAAAAAAAAAAAACATTTTAATTATAAAAATGAAACCAAGATTAACAATTTAATTATAAAAAATATTTATATGCAAAGTATGTGCAAAAATTTTAAATGAAGCAAAATTATTTAATTTTAATTTTGTTTTGTGAATCTGGTTTTCATTTTTATAATTAAATTGATTTATTTAAAACTGGCAGAGAATGCCATCCATATACCATGCTTCTGGGCCTTGAACATGGTAGAGTCAGAAAGCTCTCGGATTTCATCAAAAATATCTTCATTTATGTTCCTATGATGAACGACATGAGGGTGAGTAATTAATGACAGCATTTAAATTTTTGGGTGAACTATCCCTTTAAGGTTTGAGCTTGTCAGCTATTCTAACATTGGACTCCCGTTTGTCAGACCTTTTGTGAAGTAAAGCCACTTTTCAATGGCATTATCTGCTGCTTAAGTGGGTCCATGCCTCTACCTCTACAAACTGACAATGTGACTTTCCTGCCCAGAGAGTTTCAGGACTGCCTTGCCTACTTCATTAAGTCATGGGCCTTTTGCACACTATTGCACTTGTAAATGAATTCCTGAGTGCAGAGGGAGTGACATTGAAGGGGCACTAAATTTTCTCACTGTTTTCCACATATGTGAGCTGGGAGATTCTGTTGAGGAAGGCAAGGTTGTTAAACAGCATTGGAGACCATAATAAAGCTATTGATTGGAGAATCGGTTTGAAAGTGGCAGCCAAGGAACATCTGACTGAACCTTAGTGACAAGAACTGCCTTCTGTTGGCAGCTGTGTCCTAATGGTTAGAGACTTTGGACTAGTTACCTGAAGGTTGCCGGTTCGAGTCTCTGTGCTGGCAGGAGTTGTAGGTGGGGGGGAGTGAATGAACAGTGCTCTCTTCCACCCTCAATACCCATGGCTGAAGTGTCCTTGAGCAAGGCACTGAACCCCCAGTTGCTCCTCGGGCGCTGGATCTATAGCTGCCCACTGCTCCGGGTGTGTGTTCACGGTGTGTTCACTTCTCACTGCTGTGTGTGCACTTGGATGGGTTAAATGCAGAGCACCAATTCCGAAATGTCACGACTTTCACTTTCACTGTTCTTGGACTTCTGTTCTTGGATTTTTAGACCTCTACTTCCTTGCAAATAGACCTCGACATTCACATTTTCCACCTTGTTTCACAGCTGCACGCACGTACCCAGCTCACTGTTGACCACCTCAAATAGATGTTCATTCTTTGTCATCTTCAAGAAGCCATGAACTTTTTCTCTGGGAAGCAGAAGCTGAACAGTTGGATCCTTAGTGTGCTAATAACATTGTTCAGTTCAGGTCCAGTTTGTCTTACAAAACAAAAAGATCTCCTCCCTTCATCTGTCATGCGCTGAATTCTGGTCCCAGTGATGCTTTTATGGCCAAAGTCTCTGCAGGCTACAGTGATTCCACCTTCCATGTTTTTTCATATTATCACAGAAGTGTTCCATTTGCACTCTGTATGCTTTGCAAATAATTGTTTGTTTGCTATGCTGAGCCAGTACTAAATCAAAAGTAAATGCTTTCATGCTGGTGGATAAAGGCCAGTGCACACTATAGAGCAGTAGTAAAGTCTTTGCACTCTATTTGGCCTTCACGTGTGGCTTAGCATCATTATAAGTCATGATTTAATTCCCAAAGATGAACATTCCTGGACAGACATGGGCCACATACAAGGGTGTTTTCAAAACTGAAGGAAATGAGGAGCCCTGAGGAGAATTGAGCTTCTAGATGCGTTGATCAGGACAGTTTCAAGTGTGATCTGGATTTCATGACTTGCTTTTGGAAGACCTGACTCATAATTCAACATATTTGGACATTTATATTTGAACAAGGCTTTGCTGATGTGCAAGATATCACTTTTTTACTTTTTCAGCCACTGCTGTTCATGTGAACTCTTGTGAACAAGTGTGAAATATTTCAGTCTTCTCCGCAAAGGCAATGCTTTTTTTCCCCCTTTCTTGCCCTCTGAGTGACAGTGTAGTGCATTATCTTTGATATTTAAGTGCTGACCACAGAACTTTTCACTTTAGCTTTGTCCTGACCAAATTCAGCAGAAAATCTGAGGGAGAGTGGATACAGCCGCCACAAGATCAGCTGTCAGATGCCAGCGAGGTTTGCCTTTAACCCACCTGACGGGTTTGAAGGCACATTAAATAAAACAACACATCTCATCTTTCTCTCTTGCTTGTTCTGTTTTTTGCACATTGACCTCTTCTGCTGATCAGACAGCAAAAAAAATAAAATAATAATAATTAAATAAAAAAAAAACATGAGAAGGGTTTCTGTAACTAATGGAAACTTTTCAAATTCTTAAATGTGTTACGAGTAGCTATCAGTATCAGAGGCTGCCGGTCTCAAGAAAAAGCCGATGGAGACAAAAAAGTAAATATCATTACTTACATAAAAAAATATACATTTACAAAACAGCTGAAATTGATATGCTCATTTGGATTCACTTTCACCCTTGACTAACTCCAAACACACAAGACATTCAATCTCATATGGAGATGGAGATTATGTATTGCACCATTTCATTTAGTAATGAACAACATTAGGATCTGAAAGGTCTGTACGCCATTGTATACAGCTAGAGTATCAACTCTGCCATGCACATAATTTAAGATGCATTGGTCTTGGCATTCATTGCTCTTTGCCTCAAGTTAATAACTTAGCTTAAAGGCAATGAATGGAAAGAACGGGGGAACGATATGCAAGTGGCTCATCTGAAAATGGATCACATCCAGTATGATGAAGCGCTTGAGTGTAGGGAAAGCCTGAGTAGTGCTTATTAAGTGTTGCAGATAGAGTTAGTAACGGATGGGAAGATGCGACTGTCACGCTAACAGATGGGTCCTTTGGCAACTTTGCAAAAATGTTAAAGTCAGAGAAAGACTACAGTTTTATTGTCCCCCTGGCAGCCATTTGTTCACTAAGTAAATGAAAGCGTTAAATTGCACAATACTGTGCTTGCTGTAGTTTTGTTTGTACTAATGTGGTGGAAGTCAGTTTTCTTTAATGATTAAATCTGTTATTTAAATGTGTATATAAATGTGTATGTTTAAAATGATTAATTGTGCTTAGTTAATACATTGCAGTAAAAATTCCCAGTAATTACCATATATATAAAAAAAATAATGTCCAAAAAAGTTGTCAATTTTCCTTTTTGTTTCTCAATACAAAGCACTTCCAATCTGCATCTCTGCCTTCACAAGGCTCTCAACCTGGTGCGTCTAGACAGGTGGTCCCTATCTATTGGGTAAGACTACTGTGTGGAGCCTGCTGGCAATAGAAATGCCTGCCACTGTGTGCTATGTTTTCATCCCCTTACTCATATTTTATGTATATATATATATATATATATATATATATATATATATATATATATATATATATATATATATATAGTCTGCAATGTCCTGTATTTTCTTAGTATATGATATGGTTTAGATTAGTTTCCATGCTACTTTGTTTGCAAGATTTTAGTTTAGAGAGTTTTTGGCCACCCAGCTTTAAAGAAAATATAAATAGCATGTATGAGGGATTGATTTTGATTTAGAAAACAACATAAATTTTGTTTCATCAGCATTTAAAACTAGTTTTAGATCAATAAGTTATGCTAAACAATATTAAAAGCAAGCTGTAACTGTGAAAGATTAGGTATGAACCAGATTAGGTGTGGATGCTGAACTACATATAACTGTATCATCAGTGTAATAGTGAAAATTTGTATTATTAACATTTTGATCAATATTATTAATACAGTATATATATAGTAAATAGGAAAGGTCCTAAGACTGATCCCTGTTGCACACCTTTAGTTACATTAAGTGAACTAAATAAAACTTAATAATAAAACCATCTGCCTGTATACACAAAGTTCTGTTTAATTTCTGTTTTTGTGTCCAAAACTTTAATGCATTTTTTCGATTATTTGATGTTTGTATAAGGAAATGCACAGCTTTAGCTTTTCTGACTGCAACCGTGCATTAGAAGCAGTTGTGTAAAATCAAGCCAATCTGAATGTAAATCTGTTTTTCTAGCCTTTGCCCATGCCAAGTTGGGCTCATGAAGCATATTAGATAAAAGAGGAGAAAACCATGCATTATCCCGGCACTTCACCCTGTAGCTTTTGAGGGGGGCATGTTTGTCAACTAAAGCAGAAAAACTATAAGAATTCCCAGGCTATTTCAAGGTCAGAAATTAAATACATTTGTTCTCACTCCAAGTTATTTAGATCATGTAGGAACCCTTGTTCTGAGAAGTTTCATATCACTTTATAATGCATGGTTTGGATTTTGGAATTTTTGTATTTCTAACCATCGCGATGACACCGTAGTCCCTGATGTCATTTGCAAATACAGATGCAGTTGAATACTTGTGCAGAATGTTTGTTAAATTTAAATAAATGAGAGAACATTTTTCTGGATTGGACATATTAAATTCGGTCTAGTGGGACTGTCAACAATCTGAAAAAGATTTAATGCATCACAGTAGTTTTTAAATTCATCAGGTGGTGAGTGCAACCACTTAAAATTTAAGTCCCCAAGAACTACTTATTATTTAGCATCAAGAATATTTAGCATCAAGTAGTTACCTAAGTCTTGAACCAACTTGTGGGAGCTGTGTGAATGAAGTGCAGTTTTCTGAATATGATCGGTGGTATGCGCACTCTGGAGCTTTAGAGATTGCATTTTATGAGCTTGTGTATTCCTGTATGATTGACAAGCAATGAAGTCTCTTTCTCACAGGGTGTGTTTTGCTTCCTCCTATAGTATGAATCATCTGGGCTGGGTTTGATCAGCAGCAGACTGAGGACGACGCTGAGCCGAATCCAGGAGAGCCTAATAGACGTGGTAAGTAAAAACAAGGCATTTTAATGCACTTTTTTTTTTCTCTGGCCATCTCACTCCTATGGTTCACCTCCTCTCTTGGCCTCTCTTATGTAACCATTACGAATCCGAGTGGAAATGGTAGTTTGCATTTATCTGGGTTCCCTATAGCCTCTCATCAGGCCTATCATCTTTTACCCCCTCTTACTTTCAGCTGTAGCAGCTACAGGTGAGTTAATCACCATCAGTACACTTAGATAGCTCTGCACTCTTGTAATAAATGTCCTTTGGTTTCCATGGTTGCACCCATTAAGGCACTCTAGGCCAAAGGCCTGATACCCAGAATGCACCATATACCTCTTTCTCCTGCACAAATAGGCAGTCATTATATATGATCTGTTACCCCAGATCTCTAAATGTCAAAGAACAAGAAAAGATACTAGTTTGCATAAAATAATGAAACATGATTGTGTTTATCCTGTCAGACTGGCATGTTATGGTGCTCATTTGAGTCTGGGAGTATGTCTTTGTCTCCAATACTAAATCTAACCTACCTAGACAGCATTTTTAGTAATCGTAGGAGCATGCAAGTGATTAAGCTGTCTCCTAAACAGATTTCATTTTGGCCATATTTTGAGGCAGCTACAGTATATTGGTATCTTTTGTGGTATCTATTTTATGATTAGCTCAGCAATACATTTCCATTCAATATAGCAAACAGAGCCGAGAGAATATATATATATATATATATATATATATATATATATTTTAAGAGTCGGTAGTAGACATGGCATGTTAAGCAGTGACAGTAGTGTCCTGCAGCTTGACATGTTATTCTCTGCATGACATGCTATTCTTGACATTATTTTGTGGATCATTTGTTGTCAAGTTATTGTATAATTATGTACTGTATTATGTACTACCATATGTAATTTTATACTATATGGTATTTTTGTACCAACATAGATTATATAAAGAGAAATAAATACTATATATAAAGACTATATGTGTGTATTTATATGTAATTCTATAGATATTTTATATAGATAATTTAAGAAATCCATGTTTTTATGCAGCAAAATGAAATTTGTGTCATTTAATTACTTACTCTCATGTTGTTCCAAACCTGTAAGACCTTCGTTCATCTTGGGAA
The DNA here is from genome assembly GCF_963082965.1 of Carassius carassius. NCBI lineage: Eukaryota > Metazoa > Chordata > Actinopteri > Cypriniformes > Cyprinidae > Carassius > Carassius carassius. Next base: position 15,441,199 of record NC_081762.1, on the reverse strand, counting down.
CACAAATTAAGATGATTGCTGTCTATGGAGGGTCAGAAAGCTCTTGTATTTCATCACAAATATCCGAATTTGTGTTTCGGGTTTGAAACGACATGAGGCTAAGTAATCAATGACAGAATTATCATTTTGGGGTGAACTATCCCTTTAAATATTGTAACTATTTCAAGGTTTTTAAAAGTAATTTGTAAGTATTGTATATATTTTAGGTGTTACTTGAAAGAAAAATGCTTTATATGCATATATTATATAGCAGAGACTAGTTACAAGGTCATTATGGCCTGCATTTACACTGCATGGTTCAAGTGACCCAATTCCGATTTTTTTCCGCTCATGTGGCACAGATCGGATATGACCAGTGAACGTCTAAGCAGGAAAAAACTACATGGATTCCGATGTTCTCAGATCAGATTCAGGCCTCATACATATGTGTTAATAAATCGGATACGTCATTAAAAAACTGACGTCAACTCAGGTGGACACCACCAACTGAGATCACATGATGGGGTGGTGTTGGCGCAGTGGATAAGACACACGTCTTTGGTGTGAGAGACCCGGGTTCGAATCCACTGTGTGACACCAATGTGTCCCTGAGCAAGACACTTAACCCCTAGTTGCTCCAGAGGCGTGCGACCTCTGACATATATAGCAATTGTAAGTCGCTTTGGATAAAAGCGTCAGCTAAATGGATAAATGTAAATGTAAATGTATTACAGGCGCGAAATTCGCCCAGGCTGCAACAAAGGCTCCTTTTTTTTCTCCGCCGTACGAGACCAATGTTTTGCTGATGTTTTTGTTGACTTTTCAAAATATTGTGGAAAGCAAAACACTATAATTTTATTTGCATCTGCATCCATTGTATTTTGTGCTGTTTTACTTCCTTTTCCGGGTCAGAACGTCAATGTTTGGTAGTTTCAGCCATAGACATATGTCTGTGGTTTCAGCAGTGTATAGTGTAAATGCAAAACTTTTAAAAAGATGATGTAAGCGGGTCATCAAAAAAATCAGATATAGTCAGAAAATCGGATTTGGGCATCAAGACCTGCAGTGTAAATGCAGCCTTTGATGCACTGCACATGACGTTGACGTGTGCTATTTTCTTGTGCTCATTATTAAGTTAGTTTTGCTAGCTACATGTCAACTAGCCACAATCGGCTGTGAGCATGTAATGGCTCTCATGCACAGTAGTGGCTTTTAACAAGGTTGCTTTGCAATCAGCTGTTAATGAGGTTTCAGGAAATAGGCAGCAAGTTCCCTTTATAGGAAATAGACAGCAAATTAGGTTTCTAAAAACAGTTATGTTGGCATTTGTTTATGCCATGTGCATGATAGGCTTTTCTTTGCCCATCAACTGTTTCACGAAAAAATTTTACTAAAAGACTATAGATTATTATGACACTGACAAAGACAAATATGCCCCCAGTATTTATTGGGTCATCACCCGGGATCAGCTCCCAGACTTTTGGTACCTCTTGCATCACATATCAAGGGACGACATTGCTTATTCCAAAGGACCTGGCAGGGCTTCAGGTGTCTGTGATAGAGTTGAGAATTGATGGCCTGAAGACTTTTGAGAGCAGTCGTTTATTGGCTGGAGGTACAGTACAAGCAGGTTTTTAAGATTATACTAGCTTTATGATGATGATTTATTATTGCTGCACACTTCAGATTGCCAAAGCAATGCTTTATGTTGAATAGGAGTCTTGTATGTTCACCAAGTCTGCATTCAGTTGATAAAAAAATCTCTAAAATCGGTTTATAATTGTGAAATTATATTTTTTTATATTTTAAAATGTAATTTATTCTTTTGATGGTAAAGCTGAATTTTCCAAACCGGATGCAACACGTTTCTAAAAGCAATAATTTTTTTCTCTCCAGACTGAATGCAAAACTGCTGCTTGATATAACACAGTCACAGCCAATCAGAAGATATCTGAACATTTGTACCTAAAGGGTACCTATTAGTAATTTAACCTATTTTTATTGAGCCTTTAGATGTTGCTAAGGTGCAAAGCTATGCAATTTTGCACTTTTTTTCAGTCAATGTGCCTTAAAGAGATAGTTCACCCAAAAATTATCATTCTGTCATCATTTACTCACCCTCATTTCATTCCAAACCTGTATGACTAATTTGTTGATGATTTCTTAAGAACTGTTTTTGTCCATACAGTGAAAGTCAGTGGAGTCCAAAACAACTGTAAACCCCATTAACTTTCATTGAATGGAGTTCTTTATATCATCTTTTTTGTCTTGTAGAAAGTCTTACATATTAGGTACAACATGAGGATGAATAAATGTTGATAGAATGTTAATTATTTAAATATATATATATATATATTTTTATAATATATTTTTTATATATTTTTAAAGTCTTGGGAGATAGGATACCTGGTGTTTACACTGAGTTTTTCTACTGGAATATTGTCTTTGAGTAAACTGTCACTATCTTCTATTTTTGAAAGATTCATATTGTTAATGCCATCTTTAATTTCTTGTCTCTTCTTAATAAGGTCTCAGTGCTTTGTATCTAACCTCTTTTTAAACAATCAGAGGCAGAGCAGTAAATTCAGATTCACAGATCAGTTAGCACCACAGATGGAGAAGATACCTTGGCAGCTCCTGTATTACATGAGACACTCATCTGACATAGGAGCTGAGAACTTTGAGAATTTAAATAGTAAGACGCACTGTAGCTGAAAGCCATTTTTCTGCAGTGGGATTGGAGGGTATTTCCCATTGGTATGTACACCTACTGTTGCCTGCTTTCCAGCACAGATATAGTGATATCACTCTGTGGCTGAAGCAGAATTAAAAGCTCTTTAAACATTATCGCCTCTTTGGCAGGACCAGACCTCCTGTGAGATTTGATCTCTGCTTTTCTTGGATAGCATGGATAAAAACCTCCAAATGTTTAGAGGGAAAAGCCTTTAGGCTCCACCCCCAATGTGCACAGTCCTATTTCTGTATGACTCAATAAATCTTTTATTGCCTAAGGTTCATCCTCTGTGAAAGGTTAGCATCTGACTAATTTTCACTATATGCTGATTATTTTTAATAAAGATGAGCATTTTTTATTTATTGCTTAATTTAGTCAAATCTAGGTTGTCTTTATCAATCCTTTTAGAAAAAAAAAAACGCTCACTGTTTAGGCACTGGCATCTTGCTATTTCTGTCATAGGTATGGTGTTTTCCAAATGTGTGATTCATGACACACACATGAACAAGGTGGACAAGACCTCATTTATAAATCCATTATTGCTACTCGTTTATAATCTCTTTCTGTTCATTGGATAAAACAGTGGGAGTCAGTGAGTGCTGACCGTGTCCGTTCTCAAGAGGCTTGTGTCACTCAAAGTGAAATAACTTTTCTTGTCACTTCTTCTCATTTCAGTGCTACAGTTTTAAACATATTTTAGTGTTTGATTCTTTCTTTACTGTGACAATCTAGTCCTGGTGATTTTCAGCAAATATCTGCTATCTGTCTGTCTGTCTTTTGGTCAATCATTAATTCTTTCTGCCTTCTGTTATTTCAAATGTTCTCTGAATACTCTCTGTCTGTATGTCTGTCTATAGTACTGTGAATATCTTTTATGGACAAAACCCATGAAGCTTTGGGATTGATGTAACTGAATAAAAATTATGGTACAGTATGAAGCTCTTAATGTAGAGTCATTAATTATTAGTATAAATTACAGTAGCTCTGCTGAGCTCTTCTGGTGTGGTTCTCGTCTACATGGTAACAGGGGCCTCGCTTTAGAATCTCTTCAGACTTCCTGCTGTTGAGCTCATTTTGAAGAGAGCCTGAGACAGCGAGTGTGTTTACCTGTCTTTGTTTGCACACAGATGTTTCTGTGTGTGTGGTGAAGTGTCCACTGGGCAGTGCTGAAAGCTTCGGTTTCAGATCTGATAGTGGTTCTCCCTCGGGCCAACTGCAGTTCTGAGATTAGCTCTCTCCAGCGATGCCATCCAGTCCCTCATTGCGCTGTTCCATGGAGCTCTCTGTAAACACTTTATTTTGGTAACTGCTTTTGTGTTCAGCAAGGTTGTACAGTATGTACAAAGGAATATACAATGGATGTACAATGGAACAAACAAAGATTTTATTTGATTCCTTGCCATCATTTTTTTTTTCATTTCGGTAAGATCAATTTCACTGCTTTCTGCAGAAGAAAAGGGTTTTTACTTGAACTCCAGCCATAGATCCTCCTACAAAGATCAGTTTCAGTTTTGGTGGTACAAATCCAGCAGTCTAAGCATGCATGCAGACAAGATGATTTCTGTTCAACTAGATTTGAAAAATTATGTCTTCTCACACAATCAGAGCTATCCTAATAAGTTCACTTTGAAATCAGATCAAAATGAGCACTTCTTTATTTCATTGAGTCGCAGTCCTCAGGTCACAGAGGTTCTGGGAGTCAGCTGTCTGCCATGGCTCAGTGTCATTCAACAGCTTGGTGGTTAACCTTAAGCCTGAGGTTGGATTGTGGGAGCCGGCACACCGTGACTTGGCTCATATCACAGACTGGCCTGATGGCTACTCGGGGTGAAGCATCAATTATTTCCTCCCACATTCTGTCTCGCCTGTGTTTATGGCAGTCCACAAGGACATCTGCCTCCATGATTCTCCCACAGGATTAGATCTGGCAGACTTAGGGTATCCACGATGTGTGCTGTTCTGTTGCTTGTTTGATATCTTGCCAGTTTGTAAAATATATTGTTGTAAAGAGAAAAAGTAAAAGAAAGGGAAAGCAGAGCACTAACAGTGTTACTGAGTTAGGCTGACCAAGATGACCAAGATAAATTTCTACTTAAATATATATTTTTAATTTATTTAGCTAACACCATTAATGGAGGTGGCGTGCACATAACCATTTTTTTATTTTATATTAATATTTATTCTATATTTAATTATTTTTCATAAAATGTATTAGTAGTAGTAGTAGTATTATAATGTATGTAAAACGTTATTTTATTTTATAATTAATTATGAATTTACCTGAATTAGTTTTTGTCTAAAGCAATTCTTTAAAATAATTATATATATATATATATATATATATATATATATATATAGGTTTTGAGATTATTTCTGGGGTATCAGTCCAGAGCCAGAAGAACATACGTCAGCATATTGCCTGTGACTCAGTTGATATGTGACAATTTCAATTTATCTTTGCTATTTCAAAGAACCACCTTTATGAGCCGTTGATTTGATTTCCTCCGTCCCAATGAACCAACAGAGCCTCTTCTTCAAGACCCCTTCCTGTAAATTCAAGAAATGGACACTTAAGAGTCTTCTAATGCAGGGATAAGGAGACCTGACACAACACATGCAAATGAGGCCTCTAATTCTGTTTGACACTCGTCTAATGAGAAACAAATTTTGGAAATTAGGAGAGGGAGAAGAAATGAGTAGAGAAATGCATTTGTAATTGCCAACTGACTTTTTTGCCCTGTTTCTTACAGAAACCCTTCAGAGTAAAGAATCAAAGTAATATTGAAGCCAGTGCTACTTACAAGAGGAAGAGCCCATTATGAACGATGCACCTTGGGAAAACCATCTGTTTGATTTGACGTAACAGAACCAAGACGTTTTTCATTACCACAAACATACTGCATGTGTATGACTAGAAAGATCCTTTAAAGATAAGTGGTATTATTTAGATACATCAATACATAGTTACTTGAGATTATTGTTAATACATAAAACATCTCCTGACATGTTTTTCTCAAGGTGTATGATCTGTAACCTCGTTCTAACTAATGAATCCAACGGCATGTCAAAGATGTCATTAGATTATTTGAAACCCGAGCAGGTCATACCTCAGCTCTAATTACTCTATTTGCAGAATATCAGCTTCAACAATAGGGATGAATCCCAACGACAAAAGTTATCATTTAAAAGGGTGCGCTTCCAGCTCATCCATGTGTGAAGTACACTATATTTTTTTCCAGAGGATACCATTATGATGTTAGACCTCAAAGCCAGGAGGATTAAGAACAGTTTTGTGGGTATAAAGCCTTGAATGCCATCGTAACCACAGAAAATATAACTTACAAAGCCAAGGCTTTGAGGATGAACCGCAGAAATATGTAGTACAGTGTTGGTGGTATCTACCAAATGTGCTTGTTTTGTAGAGAGATCTTTGTAGTAGTAGTAGTGCCCTGGAAAGTAGAGATTTGTCTCACTATATTTGTTATTCTCTGTTATTTCTAAAATAAGCACAGTGTATCTCTGAAAGAGCAAAGGACGGAAATGTTTTTTTTAATCTATTTTTTTATTAAGCCTGTAATTTGTGAGCTGTTGGCTTGAAAATGTTCTTCTCTCAGCGCTGCATTATCTACTGAATGCTTCAATACGTTTAGTTTGAAGATTAATGGTACAATTACAATATTTGTTTGTAGCACAGATGTCTTCCTAATTGTGTAAAGTGGTGTTACTGCAGATTTTTACAATGAGCCAGCCCTGCATCTTGAATTTTTGAACAATAATTATCAAAAAAGCTTTTCACCACTGATCTATAATAGAGAACTGGATTGCCCATGACATCATGAAAGTGAAGTAGCAACGCCGCCATATTGATATTCCCCACTATTCCCATACATTCCATTGAATTAATAGGAAATCGTATGAATTTAATAAGAAAACCACCTAATAAGTCATTGATTTGCATTCATTACAGTAGCAAACATCAGATGAACATGATAAACATCAAACGGACACGACCTATTGTAGCTCAGCATATATATATATATATATATATATATATATATACATATATACACATATATATATATATACATATATACATATATATATATATATATACATATATATATACATATATATATATATATATATATATATATATATATACATATATATATATATATATATATATATACATATATATATATATATATATATACATATATATATATATATATATACATATATATATATATATATATATACATATATATATACATATATATATATATAAATAAATGACAAAGTGCTCATTCTGAAATCTGTAGAAAGATTTATGCTTTGTATACACATAGGCTAACTGCAAACTTTTCAACAATGATCTCGTTAACAGCATTCATTTTGAAGCAGGTGATGATTTAAATTGTGGTTAAATTAATTATTAATTTAACATATATGCATAAGCCATTACATGGAAATGGTAATGCTAGTAGTAAACATATTTACGTGATCTTAGGGAGTCTGAAATAGATGTTGCTCAATCAGGACATAAAAAATATACGCATCATAATTTATTCAGAGAAATAACTGGCTACATACAGTACAGACTTAAAGACATGAAGCTTTATTTCCAAGATGATGCATGGTAAGTTAAGTATTCATTTCAGTATAACATAGAGCAATATAGTAACAGAGGCTATTTCATTGTATGTTCAAATCAGTAGCTGATACCAATATGTTCATGTTTAATTATTCCTGAATAATTAAGTACAAAAAAAGAAATAGGCTATATTTTGGATCATTTAACGTTACCCGGGTCAGCAGAAAGATAGCTGTATCTTTTTTATATTTAATATTTTTCATTTATAGACAACTCGATATTATATGACAAAATATTGACAGTGTGTTGTTTGCAAATTAAATGATTAGCTTTTATTTACTGTACCAAAGCCAAAAATAAATAAATTGATGTATTAATTGAGAAATGTGATATTATGTTTGATATTATACTGTATGTGCTCAGTAGCTATATGAAAAATATATCAATTCATTTAAAAAATGTATGTATATTTGGATAAAATTTTTTACTGATTGAAATATATGTGCACATTTTATACCTCTAGATTCAGTTTGTGTGATTTAAAAGAGAGTAATCTCTCTCACTACTCTAACCTGCAAGAAATTCTATATTTATCAAGATAATATAAGTAACATTTCATTCATGTAACCTTTCTCAGACGTTCAGAAGATTGCATGACCATCACAATACAATACTGGATTTCCTAACTTATTTTTTTCTTTGTTTATAATATTTAGTGCAACCTTTAAGGTTTGTGAAGTTTATTTTTTTGTGTACTTAAAATGCATCATGCATACCTGCAGACACTGCGTGTAATGTCTAATACAAAGGCGGGACTCTGTTTATGTCGACAACTGCTGTTTTTCCCCAATCAAGGCATTTGAAACTGACAAAAGCAGACCACTCGGTCTAGTTTATGGGTTCAAATACTACCTGGTTGGAGCAGGGTCTAGTTAATCAAGCAAATAACTCTTGCTAAACTAAAGTGACAGCTAGACACAGTGATGGGGACCTACTGGGCTGAGCTCTCTGTTCTCTCAATGTTACTAGCCAAAAGCAGGGCACACACACAGAGAGTTAATTTGTGAGACAATGCTACGGCGTACTCCCACACAGGGGTGAGGATGCTAGCTTGACACTGATGGATACATGAAGAGTAGAGAAGGGGGTCAGCTGTGGCCAAAGGAAACAGTTGCGGAGATGTTAGCAGGTGAAAAATGTGAGAGAGGTGTAAAGAAATGCTGGAAGAAAGTCTTGGAAAGGCTGTAATGAGCGGAGCGATTCAGTGGACTTTAACGGTGACTGGATAGAGATGGATGGGATCATGCATGCAGTTTGAATACCAGATTTGGCACTGTGAACGTTCTTTATAAAAAAAAATCATCTTATCAGCAGAACGGTTTAAATAATCTATGTTCAGATATAAGAGGTGTTAATGTAGGAGATGCCACAAACATTCACAGTAGAAAGGTGTTTCTTCAACTATGAGCACTTTTGGCATGTTTCTCACTATTTCTAATTTATTTGATTTGTGTTTTAACAATGCCAAATGGTAAACATATAGTATATGAATCACAGAAGAATTCTATTATTCATGGAATTATTTTTTGTACCACATTTGAAATTATGTATTTTCAATCGCATGATGAAAATGACACATTCTTCCTCCTAAAGTAAATTATACAGCTAGCATTTTATAAATTTATGCTTGGGCTTATACACATTGGTGTCTTTTTAATAGCCATGTCTTTGTGATGATCGTGCACCAGAGAGACACAGGGAGAGGGAGAGATCCAATTGCAGGTAAGATTTATTAATCGAATAAGGGTATCCAAATAAACATTCCAGGAAAACAAAAAAGGTACAGGAAGGAAAGGAACGGGAACTCGGGGAGCGAGAAGGCAAGGGTAAATCTCGGGAGACGAGAACGCTGGTAACACGAAGGGTAAGGACTCCATACAAACAACAGGGAAAGAATGGTATTTATAAGGAGCCTAATGACAAATAGATTGCCTGCACCTGGTGCAATTAACTGGAGTGCAATTACTGTGAAGACAGGACCAGACTAGAGGAATTAGGGGGAGGGACGGAGGGCCAGATGACAAGGTAAAACAGAGACAAGAGGACCAGGTAGAATGGGGAAACCGAGACAAGACAACCAGGTAAAATGGCGACACAGAGACAAGAGAAGTGCAAAACAAGGAGTCCAGGAGGGTGGTGGACCGGCGGAGGATCAGGGGGAGGGACGGAGGGCCAGGTCCTACAGGGAAACGGAACGACAGACACAGACTAGAAACCCAGGAGGGAGGTGGACTGGCAGAGGATCAGGGGGAGGGACGGAGGGCCAGGTCCATAGGAGGAAACAGAAAAAAAAAAAAAAAAAAAAACACACAAAAACATAAGTCCTTGAAGGACATCACGTGACGCCCACCAGGGCGGAGCAGAAGACCACCACATCCTTGTGGTCAGGGCGGAAGCCCCCCAGGGCGGAGCAGAGGACCACCACAACCATATGGTCAGGGCGGAAGCCCCCCAGGGTGGAGCAGTAGACCACCACAACCGTGTGTTCGGAACGGGTGCCTCCCAGGGCGGATCAGAAGACCACCCCATCCTTGTGGTTGATGCAGAAAGCCTCCAGGGCGGAGCAGAAGACCACCACGTCCGTGTGGTCGAACCAGACGCCCCCCAGGGCGGAGCAGACGACCACCACATCCTTGTGGTCGAGGCAGAAAGCCCCCAGGGCGGAGCAGAAGACCACCACATCTGTGCGGCCGGACCAACGGGAGGACGAAACTCTGGTAATCCCATGGTGTTTATACTGGATTCCAGAAGATCGGTGCTGACTTGACTCTACTCATGAAGATTATTGGTGACTTGCATTTGTTCATGAAGATCAATGGTGACTTGTATTTGTTCATGAAGATCACTGGTGACTTGCCTTTGTTCATGGAGATCCCCGGTGACTTGACTCAGTCCTTGAAAATCACCAGTGACTTGACTCTGTCCTTGAAGATCACCAGTGACTTGACTCTAGAAGGTCAACAGTGACTAGCCTTGACTCTGGAGAGTCCATGGTAACTAGCCCTGACTCTGGAAGGTCAAAGGTGACTAGCCCTGACTCTGGAAGGTCAAAGGTGACTAACCCTGACGCTGGAAGGTCAACAGTGACTAACCCTGACTCTGGAAGGTTGACAGTGTCTAACCCTGACTCTGGAAGGTTGACAGTGTCTAACCCTGACTCTGGAAGGTTGACAGTGTCTAACCCTGAGTCTGGAGAGTCCATGAGCACCTGACTCGACTCTGGAGGGTCAACCAGAACCTGACTCAACTCTGAAAATTCAACAGGTACCTGACTCGACTCTGGAAGGTCAACAGGAACTAGCCCCGACTCTGGAAGGTCAGCGGTGACTAACCCTGACTCGGGAAGGTCGACGGTGACTAACCCTGACTCGGGAAGGTCGACGGTGACTAACCCTGACTCGGGAAGGTGTGGTGCTGTGCTGGGGTCCATCTTGCCTTGTGGCGCTGGGTTGGCGGCCATCTTGTGCTGTGGCGCTGGGCTGGTGGCCATCCTGCCTCGTGGTGCTGAGCTGGCGGCCTTCTTGTGCTGTGGTGTGGGGCTGGCTTCCATCTTGCCTCGTGGTGCTGGGTTGGCGGCCATGCTGCGCAGCGGCGCTGGGTTGGCGGCCATCTTACGCAGTGGCACTGGGCTAGCAGCCATCATGCACAGAGGCGCTGGCTCAGCCGATTTGCGCCTCCTCTCCCCTCTCGGTCCACAATGGGGAGACGGCGGTTCCCATCCGAACCCTGAATCGACAGGAGGCCACAGTGGAGATCGCTGCCGGGCCTCCTCTCGACCACTTGCTCCTGAGCGACCTCCCCTGGTTCCACAGAACACGACCAGGCGGGTACCCTCAAAAGCATTCCTCATCCGCTCAGTGACTGGGGAGGAAATATGATTAGACATACCGCTGGATCTTTTGGTATGGAGCCCTTCTGTGACGATCGTGCACCAGAGAGACACAGGGAAAGGGAGAGATCCAATTGCAGGTAAGATTTATTAATCGAATAAGGGTATCCAAATAAACAGTCCAGGAAAACAAACAAAACAAAAGAGGTACAGGAAGGAAAGGAACGGGAACTCGGGGAGTGAGAAGGCAAGGGTAAATCTCGGGAGACGAGAACACTGGTAACACGAAGGGTAAGGACTCCATACAAACAACAGGGAAAGACTGGTATTTATAAGGAGTCTAATGACAAATAGATTGCCTGCACCTGGTGCAATTAACTGGAGTGCAATTACTGTGAAGACAGGACCAGACTAGAGGAATTCTAGTGCCTATGGTGAAGTGCCTAAGGGGAAGTGAGCCCACTAGTGAACACCCAGGGAAACAGAGACTAGACAGCGTGACAGTCTTAGAAAAAAGCCTTTTTACTTTGGTTGCTCTGTGCTATGCTTGCTATGAGTGCCTGGATGTGGATTTTTCGCAACTGGATCGATCCACTTATCATTTTCAGCATTTTATACAAGCAACTAAGCAATATTTTATTCTATATTAACTACTTTACATATATATTTTTAATGATTTGACAAAAGTACAGCTATTTATTTAAATTGCACATCACAAAAAAAAACATACTAAACAGTACAAGTTTGGTGACCTTAACCTTTTTGCAATGAAAAAGCATAATGCATCAAAAGGGTAAAACTTTGTTTGCAGCTTACTACACTGTCCCAAATGTCCAGATTAAAAGATTAATAGGCAGAAATGCTTAATGTGATCAAATGTGCCTGCTGCATCAAGAGATTCCATTTGGTTTGGTGCACATTAATTGCTGTCTATTCCCTCATCAGGTTTGTCAGTCAATATTTTAAATATGGCCATGTCAAAAGCCTGATGATTTGAGCTTTTGCATAATGCTTGATTGAATATGTATTTTGTGTGTTGATTTTGTTGAAGCACTTGATGAAGTGTGTGTCACTATGCTGTGAATTATTATTATGAGTGCGCTTGGGTCAGCATTTGGCTTTCAGTTGATCACCAATGAATGATTGCACATAACATTTTAAATGCAGCGTATTGTAATTAGCCATGCATTATCTACCCTCATTTACACATGATTGTTAATACATCGCTTGGAATTTTATCAACAGTTTTCACGCAACACTGAAATACCACTTTATCTTTCAGGATCATATTTTATGATGCTTTTAAAAAGAGTGAGATATAAGCCCTTTCTTTCTGTTTCATAGTTATTTTGTGCTGGGTTGATATAAAAAGTCTGAGCCATTCATTAAATTTGGGGCCACTCATATTCAGCTGTGAGGGCTTTGTAATTAAATGCAGTTATTTTCACAATAAAATGGATTATTCCTTGCCTTACCATTCCCACTCATGGACTTTTTCTTCCCTTTCTAGAAGCAGATTAGATTGAAGCATTTTGAAGCCGTGGCGAATGCTAGACCATTGCGAGTATTTCACTAGTGTGTTATCAGATTCCATTTCTCTCTCTCTGTCTTTTCATTTTAATAAACCCCAAGCCTGAGCTTTGGTTATAGAAGCGCCTTAGCCTTCAGTTTTTTCACAGTGAACCAAAATTCATAAAGTCACAATTTTGAGATGAGGTATTGGTTTTTTCTTTGAGTATTTGTTTGATGGCCCCTTTACATGTTTACATTTTAGCTCATGGTAGCTTTAGCGCCCGATAAGAAGACGATTATGAAGCCTGGCGCATTTTAACGCATCCAGATAGATAGGATTCCTCCTGGTCCAGTTTACACCAGCTATTAACCACCAATGTTGTTAGCTCTGAGGTAAAGTGCTAAAGAAATTCATTATTTTTCAGGTTTCATTTTCAATTGAGGTCTTTTACCATCTAAATACCATCATTACCATCTTGACAGATTGATTGACGCAATGTTCAATGATAAAAATCACCTTTATCGGCACCATCGTGGTCAGTTATGACAGAAAATAATTTAGCAATTGTCAAAGCAAACAATAACTGAGCTGAAATGTGTAGCTCATGTGCCAAGATAACGGATTTAGCCCTTATTACTCTAACTGAATGGTTTCACAGTAGTTCAAAATAGCACAATTCCAAAATAACTGCGAAAATATTTTTAACATGGTGCTTTTATCAAAGTGCTTTAACACGGTGTGATCTGTGATGTAGACTCTGAATGATGATGAATAATCCCAGTAGTGGAAAGTCTTATAAGGCTTACTAAATGTTGACAGATTATTATATATTTTTTGGGGTGGACTGTCAATTTTTGTGTATTTGAGTACAGCAGCAGTAGTTTAAAACACTAAAGTAATTCCACATCTTAACAGCTGAAAAGAACTCAATTGAAAGGGTGGCCAAGTCACAGTCCTATCTTGAACCTTATAGAGATGATGTGGCAGGACCTGAATAGAGCAGTTCATGCTTGAAGAGCTACCAATCTGTCAAAGTTAAGGCAGTTTTGTATAGAAGAATGAGCCCAGGTTCCTTGACAGTGATGAGCAGGACTCATATAGAATCGCAAGTGGTGATGCTGCCTACAAACATCACGTTTAGTTGGAAATCATGCAAGTTCTTTAAATAGGCGATAATGGAGAATGTTATAGAGACGTATAATTTTTCAAACCACTGTACTGTATATTAATTCCTATGTGTGTGTTATTACACTTGCAACATTTTCTTTCAAGACATCTCGACTTTCTAACAAGATGATTTTGTAACCCTCGTTTTGATTGCTGTGCCTGTGGTCTTTCGCTAGGCAAAAAGTAGATTCTGTCTTGTTTTAAAGTCTGTGGATGATGTATGGTATGGCTTGTATGGCAGGGTATGATTTACAGATGAAACTAAAAATACTATGAGAGTCGTGTCCATAAACTACAGCTTTCTCTTTTAAAAGAAGAGTTTAATGAAAAATTAGGTGTTCAGTAGCACCCTGGTTAGATTTGGGTACCGAAACCCGGTACCAATATGGCACCGGTACCAATGGAACCGATATGCACCGAACCGAATAAGGACGCAGATTTCGGTGCCTCATTTTGATGCCTCTTAAATGCCTGAGCGATCGATTTAAATATTTGTCCTGGTTCTCCGACATGTACACAAGAAGCACGGGCGTCACAGGCTTTTTTAACGGGGCTATAGCATTTAGCGCCATAAACTGTACACAAATTTGCGATCTTTTCAGAGTCAGTCCGCTTAAATATCACATGAAAAGGGTGGCAGATCTGTCTCCTCCACGTCTTTCAGCGCGCTCTTCAATCCACAGACCTCGGCGGAGCAGCGTGAGCAGACTCGAACACAAACAGAGGACACAAGGTGTGCGTTTATCGATAGATTGTTAGAATATCTGTTTATGTGCAGTTCTTTGTCATAAATACAGTTTACAAAAGGTCATGAGGGGGCAATCGGTTTCCCATGTACTCTAAAGTTTTCGCTCTGTTCAGAGCTCATCACACCACAGCTGTTTCCTCCAGCGAAAATCTAGCCCTTAACACATATGAACGAACACATACTTTAATTACACTTATTTAAATATACTTAATCTAATTATACGTACTTTATACATACACTACTGTGCAAAAGTCTTAGTCTTAGGCAGTCTGTTGTCAGACTGCTTGTGCATTCAACAATCTCACTAGATTATTATTAAAATTAATGGCAAAATGAATGTTTGGAAATGTAAACTGATATTTCCTACTGACATACTAAAACAAAAGATATAAATAACTGGCTTAAAACCCTTTTTTGGGGTGAAAATACTAATGTGCCTAAGACTGTAGGCTACTTAACAAACGACATTGTTGCTACTTTATAAAGAATGAGCATACAGTCATTGAACTGATTCAGTGACAGATAGCACTCATTTGAACTAAATATCAGAGTGATTGACAGAGATACAGTAGAAACATTATGTGTAGTTTTATATTAAACAATGACCCAGATCATTAAATACATTTATTAGCCTTATAAGGAAAGTTTGGGAAATGAGAGCATCCAAGGATCGTGTGAATGCTATGGATTTATTTGAAATTTTTTTAATGTTCTTTAATGTTATGCTTTTTAGGCTTTTTATATGTATTTATTTATTTTTATAGAAGTATTGATTTAGGCACCGGTACCATTTTAAAAGTATCAAAATGGCACCAGTATCGAATAAAACCCAATCGATACCCAACCCTAACCCTGGTGTGCTATGCTCTTCCTATTTTACAGATTATTCATTTTACCAGCATGCAGCCGTCTTTCCCAAAGTTTTATAACAGTTTATTTTATTGTACAGTGTAAGTAATGTTATTTTAAAAATTTGGCTTTTACCTGTTTTTGTGGTATTTTTTTTAGCATAATGTCATACATAAATTGTGATTATCAGTAAATGTTCAGAATAAAAAGAGGGATGCTAAATGGGATGCTAAGCCACCAAATTCTACAAAGGTATATTCATATGTAGATAAATGAGCATTTGAATGCAGGCCCATCTGCCAAATTTATTTCCTGTTTTTGTCATAGCTTTATTTTAAGCCACGTTCCTTTGCAGATCCTTGTAGTTACTCATGCATGGCTCTTCCAAAAGTAAGAAAACTTTGTGTGCTATAATTAAAGGCAGATATTCTGTGGAACTGCAAAAACTGTGAAATTTCATATCAGCCTTATTTTCATAGGATGATCGTGAAGTGTAAATGATTGCACCTTATTCATTTGTTCTTACCTTGCGTTTGCAAGGATGTGCACATTACCAAAACTTGTGACAGTTTAATTTGTCATAAACTTTCACAAAATTACAGTTGTCTGTTTAAATTTATTTCCATAAGCTTCTATATTACAGTTGGTGTCCAAATTAAATACACTTCCTGTGTGTAGTTATTAAAATACATAATTTTAAAGTTTGATTTAAATAATTTATTGATAAAAAGTTTGTGTTATTTACACAATAATTCAAAAGTTTGCGATCAGTAATTTTATAAACAGTATATCGCATGAGTAAATCATATTACAAAATGGAAGACCGTTCTTTTAAATGGTAATATTATTTTATAATATTACTGTTTTTACTATACTTGTGATCCAATCAATCCAGCCTTGTTGATTATAAGATACTTTCTTCTTTCTAAGGCAAAGCAGCATCACCATCAGATTTAAGGGTCTTGCACCTGCAAAATCCTGATTTAACCTCTTTTAAGTTTGTGCCATGGCATGCAGTCATAGTAAAGTAACTGTTTATTTGTACACAGTTATTTACTAAGACCTTTTTCTATTAGCTTTCACACATAGCTGATTATCCTATGGGTCATTATCAGCACAACACCTCTGATGTTCAGTGAATTTTACAGCTGATGGTGTTTTAAGCACATTTTTAATTTCAGGCTGTATCGTCAGAGACGTTTTGCAGTTGAACTCAAACGGAATTTATTAATCTTTAATCTCCGATTTATGCATGGTATTAAGGCTAGTAATCCCATTATCCCCTTTCATGTTTATACTAACAGGAACAGAATGTTAAAGTTAACCTCATTACAATTGATCTCAATGGATAGCGTTAACCTCAGATACCATTCAGCAATTGTTAGATGCATACTGTTTACTTAATACATATTCAGAACATCCTTAAAGCTTGCATAATAATATGGCTGCATTTACATTTATTCATTTATACAATGCAAGTTAAAAGGTTACAACAACTGTATATACAAATATATACATAAAAATATTATATATATATATATATATAATATTTTTTTTTTTTTTTTTTTTTTTTACCTCAGTGCTCAGTCCAGTTGCATTGAGATTGACAAGCCTTTTATTTCAGAACCACCTATACATTTTCATTTGGATTGAGATCCAGACACTTACTTGGATGCTCTAGAATATTAATATTGTTTTTATGCCATTGGCTGTGTAGCTTTGGCTGGATGCTTGGGGTCATTGTCTTATTGATAAATCTCTTTCCAAGTCGCAGGTGCCTTTCAGACTCCATCAGGTTTTCCTCTGGGATTTCTTCGGGTCTTCCCAGGGTTTTGCATTAATTTTATCTTCTACTAGGGCTGGGATGCATGAAGGTATATATACCATTGCAACAGTGTAATGTGTCAGCCAGTATCTTTTACATCTCAGTATGGAAATATACCCACTTTCAGCCGGCATGACAGCGTTATTGCAATCATGAGCAAGTATTTTAAAAATAGCATGGAGGAATGTCAATATGAAGAGCAGGATGTGCTTGTCATTAAAAGGTGTTAGCATTTCCAAGTAGGCAGTTTGAATAGGGCTTTTTTTCTTGTTCTTATTCTAGGCTGTTCAATGTGAAGCAGCTGTTTTTGCACAGATGCCAGACTTAACATTTGTTAGGAATAACCTTATCTTTTGGTTTGTGTCCATGAGGTTTCAAATCATAAAAGAAAATATTTAAGTTAGACCTTTCTTTAATAAAGTATGTAATTCAGTATATTATTCAAAAAATACAAATTACTGCATGGCTATTTAATAAGAGAACGATTTCTTTGTTGAGTTTCCAGTGGAAACTAAATTGCTCGACCTTCCTCAACCTCCACAAGTCTTCCAGGTCCTGCCGCAGAGAAATATCCTCACAGCGTGATGCTGCCATCACGGTAGAATGGCATGTTTCTGATATGTTTGGCTTACACTAAACATAATTTAGTCTGATTGCCAAAAAGCTGAGTCTTTGATCTTCAAGCTGGCTTTAGAGTCTCTCTCTAGGATTATTTCAGTTCATAGAGGTTCATAGAGCTCAAATTAAATAAACATCTACAAGGCTCATATCACCTAACACTGTTGTAGTCCTTTATTAGGTGATCTATGTCATAAGACACTCCACATCAATCATACACACAGCAGAGCTCATCAGTAATCATTTTGAGTCCTACAGTATAACAGAAGTCCCACATTTCAAAGACACTAGACACCCTGTAGCAGACAGAGATTGAAAAGGAGAAACCATAAAGGTCATGGCCATAAATAGTGGGATGAAACATCCCAAAGTGGGATGAGTAGAACTGCTGAAGGTAAGGCTTCTTGGCTGAAGGCATCATGGTGTCAAGATGAAGATGAAAGAACTCAAACTGCTCTGCCAGAAAAACTCTACCGGGGTAAAAAAGACCCAAATCAGACAGCATTTTGTCATGCTTGTTCACGATTGCTACATTTTTGTTACCTGCAGGGAACTGGCTTTGCTAAAAAAACTAGTTAAGTTGGTTGGAAAAAAAGGTGTGATGTGGCTAGGAAGGTTACATTTGTCTGCTTTAATATTATTTTCAGACATGGACATCATACAGAGACTGAGTGCCGGATATAAGGGCTTCTATTTTAAGAATATACAGTGATTATAAAAAGTTTTTGTTTCATTTAATCACACATGATGTATTTTGGCTTTTGTGGCACCTGATCAATAGAAAATATTCTTTCATGTCAAAGAGAAGAATTTCTAGTCAGTACTTAGCAGTTGCAGTATTTAGTCTGTGTGGAAGCTGTAGGTCTCTGTCAGCCACATCTGGAAACTGCAGTTTCTCATTCTTTTGTGCAGAACTGCTCAGGATCAGCAGGTTTCATAGAGATCCAGAGGCCACCTATAAATTCTCAACTGGATTGAGACCTGGATTATGCCATGGCCACTCCAGAACATTAACATTGTTGTTTTTAAGTAGCTTTGGATTTTACACTTTGGCTCACTTGAAGACAAATTCTATCCCAGATCGCAGTTGTCTTGGAGTCTCTATCAGGTTTTCCTTTAGGATTTACCTACAGTTTGCAGCATTTATTTAGTTTGTACTGTTGAAGAAGGAAAAAAAGCCAAATTAAGTCTACTGTGGTTAAATGGTGTGAATGAAAGAATGGTATACTGTAGTTAAAGGGTTGGATACTATTTCTGTTCTAGGCATTTATTAGTTTTATGTGCATGATTTTTAAGAGGTTTCTATCATTGACATTTTGCTTTACATTTCATCAAACAATGTTTACTCCACATGCCTTTAGGTTATGGTCTTTTAAAGGTCATTTCATGGACAGATTGATTACTATGGACAGTGTTTTTAATACATAGTACAATGAAATGACAGAATAGTCTTGCATCCTTCAAAATAAATATGCTTTTGGAAGATATTTGTTCTGACCTCATTGTAAGGATTGAAGGTTGTTGTTGTTGTTCTGAATACATTAATCTGGAGAAAAGATCAATATTGCTTTGTGCATTGCACATGGTGAAACTGATGGCCACGAAATGACCTCAAAATGCATGTTTTGCTACTATACTGTCTCACCAGATCTTTCATATTTAGACTTAAGTGTAGAGAGAGTAAATAGACCCCCTATTCAGAATACACTGATGCTGAATTGCTTGTTATTTGGTCTCCAAGTATATTAATATCTAGAAACAAAGGTGAATTTGTTCGCCCCTCTCTTCTAAGCTGCTCTCAGGGAGACTGTTTACTTTAGCTGCATCCATCATGAAACTTGCTAATTAGCATATTATTAGGGAAAGCGATTTGCAAAGATTAATTTAATTTAAAAAAAAAACAAAAAAAAAAACTTTATACTCACTTTTTCTGTTGGTGAATCTGGACCATGAATGATTTGCGTGAAGATAGATGCATTTAGGTAAATCGGGGTCACATTCCCTTCAAAAAAAAATATTATCCCCTATGCATCTACAGCGGCTCAGGAGTAAATGTCGACTGCTATTTTCATTATTACCATTCCAACAACAGAACACCTCAATCGCTTAGGAGTCGACACAATGGCGGACTGATGACAGCTAACTCAGAGCGGGTCTAAGGTAAGACGTCAGTCCAGTCTGTGCTAAAACATAACTGTCAGTCAAACTATCATAGGAGGGGCCTGTATGTGTGATGTCACAAAGAGTTTGGCATCTGAGATCAGCTCGATTTGTGAAAGGGGTAAAGATTTTAATAGATAAAAAAAATCACTGGGAGGATTTTTATCATTATAGGGTGATTGTGTATACACACTGCCAACACACATTTCAGTTCAAACAACTTGCAAAAGTGCATGTAGCATCCAATGACCCCTTTAATATATTTTAAAATGTAATTTATTCCTGTGATTACAAAGTGTTTTTATTTATTTATGCTGCAGCACCTGGGGAGCAGTTGGGGGTTCAGTGCCTTGCTCAAGGGCACCTCAGTCATGGTGTTGCCAAGATTCTAACCCACAACCTCAGTCAAACTCTCTAACTACTAGGCCACGGCATTACATACATTAAATGTATGCTGAGTCTGACTGGATTGGATCTCTGTTTAATTCTACAGGGAGATGTCTAGACATGTACCATATCAAGTTGTATGATTAATTAATGTAGAATGTAATACATGTATCCGCAAAGGCAGCGCTTCAGCTGTAATAACATATGACCTTAATAGGTTTGTGTAAGGATATTGGGAAATAAGGCTTTGAATATTTTAAAGATAGAGTGGCAAAGTTCAAATTGCATTGCAATGTTGTGATATCCCAAACCAATTTTCATGTTTTGTGAGATGATACCTTGTGGTCACGTGAGCTGTTTTAACAAGACCCAAATTTTAGAATGGATTGGGGTTTTTTTTATTGGTCGCCTCTGAAAAGAAATGCAGCAGTTCACCTGAAAATGAAAATCCTGTCATCATTTACCCTTTTGTTGTTCCAAACGCATTTGAATTTTCATCCCTCCATCATTCACAAAAAAGTCAGGATGTCGTTGCTGGTCTTCTCCATAGTGAACGTGAAGAATGCAGATTTGTAAATGTAAATGATGATTGAGGTGTCATTTTTGAGTGAACTCTATTTAATTATATGGTTTTTTGTGTTAATGTAACATCTAAATGGGATTTCAGTTAAAGTAAAAGTGAAAAATATACAGCATGATTGTTCGTTTTGTGAGTCATTCTGTTGTGTCATTGGGTTTCTTTGGTCTTTTGGACTCTTGAATATGGACAGCAACGATGTTTCACCTTACCACCACATTTTTCCATCAAAGAATGACGGTAAAGCAGAACGGTATGCATTCCTCATTTACATATGGACAAAGCATTACCATTTGGGGGCAGAACTCACAGTTCCTCATTAAATTTAATTTGTTGTTTTATGCTGTATTTTTTCCTCACTTTACAGCTCATTTACTCATAACTTTTATTGTAACTCTAAACCTCTGAGGTAGTTATCCCCTTTAAAGTTACAAAAAGCGGCTTTGGCTTACTTAAGAGTGTTGGCAAATCCAACAAAACCTTTTTCTTTAAACTCCTTTACATTTTTCTGAATAAACACATTGAGGATATTTGAGATTACTGGTTAAAAAGCAGCAAGTAGGTTCCAACACTACATTTGCAAGTGGACAGTTTTTGAAAATAAAACCAAAGTTGAGCATATTTTTAAACCTCTGTTTATTTTGTTTCTTAAATAAATTGACTGATTCCTGGAATATTGACTGTGTTTTACTGGACATACAGTAGTATTCATTTGCAGAACATTTTCAGTTCTATTAATTTCAGTTGGACAGGATCAGGATCTAAATGTTTGTTGATGTTGTTTCTGCAGGAGGCTGGAGGGGAGAACGCGGGTCCTCACGCATCTCCTGAGGACAGGAGGGAGAAGGTCCCCAGTCCTCATCTCAGTCAGCTGGTGGACCTGACGGCTAGCGATATGCTTTATGGCTTGGCTGAGAGAGTCGTCGCCACTGAATCACTGTAAGCTACTTTAAACCGCCTTACTTAAAGAAATAATTCAACCAAAAAGGAAAATTGTTTTTTATTGTGTTATTTACCGACCCTTGTTTTTGTTACAAACATGCACACCACATTTATTTTAATACATAAACTATAAAGAAGCCTCTTATGTTTACCAAGGCTGTGCTTTATTTGCTCAAGAATACAGTTAAAACAGAAATATTGTGAAATATAAAGTCAGTTTTATTTTTTATCTGTTTTCTGTTTTTACATACATTTTAAAATGTGCAGAGATTTACTTCTGTAATGGGAAAGCTAAATTTCTAGCAGTCATTACTCTAGTCGTATCACATGATGCTTTAGAAATCATTTTAATATGCTAATCTGGTGCTCAAGAAAACATTATTTACTATTAATTTTGAAAACAGTTGTGCTGCTTAAATTTAAATTTTTTTTTTTTTTTTTTTGAAACCTTGATTTTTTTTTCATGGTTATTTGATGAATAGAAAGCTCAAAAGAAGAGCATTTATGTGAAATTGAAATGATTTGTAATATAAATGTCATTTTTGAACAATTTAATCCATACTTGCTAAATGAAAGTATCATTTTTTTTTTTTTAAATCCTCCCAACTTTGAATAGTAGTGTACATATACATAATGCATATATAGAGTTTCCTTTTGGATGAACAGATGGCATCTGCATCATATATCCAGCTGTGGCGTCTTTGTAGCAGAAAAGGAATGAGACTTGCAAATGAACACATTTACATTAAAAAGCTGGTTGACTCTTGTCTTGTGATCAAGCTCACTGTTGCTAGGTGATGAACGTCTAACCCCAGCAGCCCCTTTCAACCAAGCCTGTCTAACCCAATCAGTCATATCACTGTGGTTGTTATCTAATCAGCAAACCCCATTAAGCCTTGCTTTTCTCCTGATGAGTCTACAGAGGTGGGCTGAACCAGCTTCGCCAACAGCCATGGGAGTTCATTTCATTAAGTGATGTGATTCCGCAGGGGCTGATGTGAGCTACCTGAATTTCCACCGTAACCCTGAAGAGAAAGTTGTCAGGCCTCCAAACCATGTCTTAACTTCCAGTCCTCCTATTTTGACCTGTATCCCGTTCGACTGTTTGTTCAGCAAGACGTTAAGCCTTCACAGAGAGAGTTTGATCCTCCCTATAGTTGCTTTGGATGCATCCAGATGGCGTTCGATTCGTGCCGAGCTTTGTGCTGGAGAACGTTTTCAAAGTCTTAGATAGAAGACGGATCAGGAGATCCAGAGATTAAGCCTGGAAAAGGTTCTTCTCTGGAAAGAATGACTCTCAGCTTTAACGTGATACACAGAAATTCCACCATATTGAGTCATCAAAGCTGTGAAGGTCTCTGCTTTCTTTGTGGAGAATGCACTACACTTGAAACCGCCATTGTTTTTTTTTGTTTTTTTTTGGAGGAGGTTAGTGGCAGTACAACCCCTCTCCATCCTCCCTGTGCACTTTCTTTCTTTTCTTAATGGAATAATCAATGAAGGCTGCAAAGTTTGTGACGATAAGTGACAAAACAGGTTCTCTTGTTAATTTCTGAGAGCTGTGTTTATACAAGCATAACCATGCAAACCTTAGATTATACCCTGTTCCATCAGCACCATGTCTGTTGATACAACAGACCTATTTTTTCTCTTTCAAGATCAAGTGTTTTGAATATAAATATATCAAAAATCAGCTTTTACTCACTTTCACATCCCAGATAAATGATACATATTTAGATGCAATTTACTTCTGCTCTGATCACGATGCACTTCATTCACTGATTACCTTCACATTTATTTTGCCGTTGTAATTAAATCTTCTTGAGAACACATTGTTGGTGGGGGCTCTGTTGTCAGGGCTCTGTAATAAGAAAATTATACTAATATTTCACAACATTGCTGTTTTTTCTGTTTTTCAGTATGAACTTTACATCTTTCTTGAGAAAACATTTATTTGGTATATCAGAGAAAAGCAAACATTTAATTTTGAAAGTTAAACACATTACCTATGTTTCCATCGCCCTGTTTTAATGCGCAGTTTGAAGTATCGCATCAGAAACGAGTGATGGAAATGTCAAATAAAAAAAATAAAAAAATGTTATGCTCTCTTGAGCCGGTTTTTGTCTTGAATAAAAGGAGATGGAAACACATTTGCCGCTCTCAACATGCAATATAGCGTTACGCATTCTGCTTTTAAATCAACTCATTTTTCTTTAGGGTTATATGCAAATATTTGGGCTCTTATTGCTCAATGAACAGTGGGCTGTCATAAGCATAAATGATCTGGTGCCTTATGCATTGTGTTGGTAGGTGGGAACTGACTTTATGAAGTTTCTGGTTGTGCCCAGCCATTGGTAGAAGAAGGATTTTCTTGCATGCAGAATTTTTGCAGCTCTTAATATAGAAGCTCTTATATCCAGCACTCAGTCTCTGTCTATATCTCTTGTCTGAAAATAAAATGAAACCAGACAGATGTAAAGCTGACAAATGTAAGCCTCAAAAAGCCTAGTCAGATCATACCTTATTTTCAGCGCAGTCAGGTCCCTGAGGCTCATCGATATGTAGTGATTGTGTGCCGCTACAAAGATGCAGAAAATGCTCTTATTTGGGCCGTATTTCCCCTGCAGAGTTTTTCTGGCAGAGCAGTTCGAGTTCCTTCATATTCATCTCGACACCATGATGCCTTCAGCCAAGAAGCCCTTTCTTCAGCAGTTCTACTCACAGGTCAGTTTCGTCCTAATATTTATGGTTTCTCCTTTTGAGAACCTTTTCAAGTTTCTAATGTCTTTGAAATGTGTAACCTTTGTTATTGGACTTAAAGCGACTATTGATGAGCTCTGCTGTGTGTATGATTGATGTGGAGATTTTTATGACATAGATCACCTAATAATGGACTATAACAATATTAGGTGATATGAAATTTTAATATACTACAGTGCTTTGAAGAAGTTTATCTAATTTGTTTCAACTACTTAAAATGTTTGTCTTTGCATCTTGGATATTTTGTTTTTCTTAATTGTGACCTTTTCTATGCTATTTTCTCTATAGACTGTATCTACAGCCAGCGAGCTCCGCAAACCCATTTACTGGATTGTGGCGGCCAAAGCCATAGATTACGAACAGATGCTGTTACTGATGGCGGGAGTGAAATGGGACATTAAAGAGATAATGTCACAGCACAACGTCTATGTGGATGTCCTTTTAAAGGTAATGTGTTTGTGAGGCCGTGCAGTGGATTTTATGTGAGGGAATAATGGGTTGCCTCCTCTCTGTTCATTTTCACAATACAGGAAAGCGGGTGGGAGTTCACTTAGACGTGCATCAGTAAAGACCAGCCAACCTTTTCCTTCATCTATAGTTCATTCTTGGCAATTTCTTTCCTTCTTTAATGTCAGTTACAACATGGTTTGTTGAGTTTTAAGCAGAGGTGGGTAGAGTACCCAAAAACTGTACTCAAGTAAAAGTAAAAGTACTAGTCTTGAATAGTTACTTGAGTAAGAGTAAAAGAGTATCGGATAAAAAATCTACTCAAGTAGTTAGTTACTAGTTACTTTGGGTCATATATACTGAGCCTATTTTTATTTAGATATATAGATAAAATGTATGTAATGTATGTGTGCGTGTATAAATGTATATATTTCATCAGCCTTTACTCCAATTTATGTAATTTATTATAAAACCCTGTCTGTTTACTTAAGTAACAGATATAGGTGTCATGCCATAACATATTTTTAATACGACTGACTTTATATTAAATGTGAATTTAACATTGAAAGTTAATGTGATATAAATATTGCTACTAATCTTTCATTGTTCAGAAAGAGAGCAAATAACATTTACATTATTAAAGATAATTTTCACTGACAGTCTAGATTTCAATCACTCTCAGAAACTCCCATTAAAATCACTGAAACTGTTAACACTGTGAAATCAATATCTTAATTATAGATTCGTACACACATCTGCACTTTGTTGTTCCTGCGAGAGAATTCGCCAGAAAGAGGTATTCAGTCAGTGAGCGAGTGAAGGAAGCACCGGCATTTTAGCGATGACTCATCTGAACGCCTCTGATTGGCCAATGCTTTAATAAGCTCAAAAGAATCATGTGTGATTTGTTATAATGCGCAGCGCTGTATAAACGCATCTATCTCTGGCTAAGCGCCAGCAAGCAATCACAGATCTGAATTTAGCAGCTGATAATATGACTCGCTGAACGTACTTGCACCAGTGTGATTGTATTAAAATTAATAAAATCTTAATCGGCTATTTTTTGTCTTTTGGAAGCTGCATTCAACTTGACTCCCCTCTGTTATAAGCCACACACGTACAACAAACTAATGTCACAGTGGTATCGTGTACTGTAATCGAATGTAGCCCAAGTTATTACCTGTTAAACAGTAGACAGCACACGCGGTGTTCATCTAATAAGGATCTCCATCGCTAGCAAATAATAACCTTTGCAGATTTCAATTCAGTGCAGTTCCAGCCACGTTTTCAACGCTCTTTCTGTTCTTAAACGTTACAACTCCGAGTGAACCACTTCAGGCGCTCAGCGCGTGCGGCAGGGAACTGGACGAATCATTCAAACTGATTCATGAACCAATTCACTCGTTTGCCAATTGGTTTGATCGAGCCTTTTAACAGAATTGACTCAAAATAATGAATCATTCGCGATTGAGCATCGCTCATTGCCCAGAGAAAAGTAGACGGCGCGTTTGGAATAAACTGAAGCATTTATAACATTTATTGCATTAAGATAAAGTAACGAGAGGAGCGTCGCCCACAGTAACGAAGTAAAAGTACAGATTTTTCCCCAAAAATTTACTCAAGTAAGAGTATAAAGTACCCATCTTTAAATATACTCCGAAAAGTATTCGTTACCCCAAAAAATTACTCAAGTAAATGTAACGAAGTAAATGTAACTCGTTACTACCCACCTCTGGTTTTAAGAACACTGTCTTACCACAGTAGGAGGGTATTGCTGACATGTCCTATCCACTCATCTGCTGTACTCACCTGACAGGAAGCAGGATGATCGAAATGTGTGGTGTCAGAACGTGTGTGTCAGAAGGTTATCTAGAGGTCTAAAGTTAAGGTTGACATGCTGGGTTTAACTGAGAGAGACAGGCGACTCCTCAAACACAGTGCAAACACTCACTCAAGTGACGGATTTGATTATGGGTTGACTTTACTGATGAGGTGAGGAATATCAGCTTTTGGGTGTTTGGGTCTTTTTTGGGGGGTGTTATTTCTTATTTATCTATGGTTTATATCATCATGTTGAGCAGCATTACCTCTAAAAACAAAAATAAAAATCACGTTATTGTATTTCTCCTGTACACACACACAGTTACAAAATGATATTTTAGAATTATTTTAAATAAATGCAAATGCACATATTTCAGAACATTTAATTAGAAATAATTAAAGTGCGTGTTTGTGTATATCAATGAAGTTAATTTTGCAGCAGATCAGCATATTACAATGATTTTAGAAGGACCATGTGATACAGAAGACTGGATTAATAGCTTCTGAAAATTCAGCTTTTCATCATAGGAATACATTTTTTCTTAAAATATATAAAAATAGACTACAGTTATTTTAATTTGTAATAACTGGACTATTGCAATTCCCTATACTTTGGTATATCTAAGTTCCAAACGGCACACCTACATGTCATTCAAAACGCAGCGGCGAGATTCCTGAAGGGAAAGAGGAAATTTGATCATGCTACCCCCCTCTTAAGATCCCTTCACTGGCTTCCGATTAATTTTAGAATTGATTTTAAAATGTTATTACTGGTTTTTAAATCATTAAATGATTTAGCACCTTCTTATTTGTCCGATCTACTTCATCCCTTCCTTCCCACTAGAGGCCTTAGATCTAAAGATAAGCTCCTCCTTCAGATTCCCACAACCCAGCTAATATCGAGGGGTAAACGAGCCTTTGAAAGTGGCCGGCCAAACACTGTGGAACAAGCTCCCACTCCGTAAGCTTATAAGAGTGTTCTATCATAAATGGTTTTGCTACTATTTGTTTACTTTATAAGTGTTTTGTTTTAAACTGTTTTGCTGACTTTAGTCAGAGTACTTAATCTTTTATTTTTCCTAACTTGTTCAGCACTTTGGTCGTCTTGTGGCTGTTTGTATTTGTGCTTTATAAATAAACTGAACTTGAACTAATAATATTGCACAATATTACTGTTCTTACTGGATTTTCAATCAAATAAATGCAGCCTTGTTGAGAATAAGATATTACTTTTAAAAAACCTACAAAAATCTGTACCGACCCCAATCTATTGAATAGAAGTGTATATAGGTACTGCATACTAAAAATATATAAAAGTATAATATAATTTGTAATTATTTATAAATAGAAATTATTTGTAAGCGATTTACAATTGAGGACAGTGGAAGCAATCAAAATAAAAAAAAGCAATGATATGCAAGTGCTATAACAAGTCTTAGTTAGCTTAACACAATACACGAAATAATTTTTTTTTTTAAATTATATAATAGATAAAAGAAAACAGAATAGAAAAAGAGTAAATCAAGCTAGTGTTAGAGGCCTTTTTTGCTTTTGTTAATTGTATAGTATACAAAAAGAATAGAGAAGCTAGTTTTTTATTTGTTTTTTAAGAAAACAAGCAGTTAGTAAATGAATAGAGTGCAAGGTTAAAAGGGGCAAGTGTTTTTTTTTAAAGAATAGAATTAGAATAGAGAGTGCTAGAGTTTGTGGATTAAATAAAGATGGAAGAGATGTGTTTTTAGCTGTTTCTTGAAGATGGCTAAGGATTCAGCTGCTCGGATTGAGTTTGGCAGGTCATTCCACCAGGAGGGAACAGTTAATGAAAAAGTCTGTGAAAGTGATTTTGTACCTCTTTGGGATGGCACGACAAAGCAACGTTCACTTGCAGAACGCAAGCTTTTAGAGGCCACATAAGTCTGAAGTAATGAATTTAAGTAAATGGGTGCAGAGCCAGTGGTGGTTTTGTTGGCAAACATCAATGCCTTGAATTTTATGCGAGCAGCTATTGGTAACCAGTGCAAATTGATAAACAGATTATAAACAGATTACGTGCATTCTTTTTTGCTGCGTTCTGGATTAATTGTAAAGGTTCAATAGAACTGGCTGGAAGACCTGCCAAGAGAGCATTGCAATAGTCCAGCCTGGACAGAACAAGATCTCGAACAAGGAGTTGTGCAGCATGCTCCGAAAGAAAGGGCCTGATCTTCTTGATGTTGAATAAAGCAAATCTG
The DNA here is from genome assembly GCF_963082965.1 of Carassius carassius. Classification (NCBI taxonomy): domain Eukaryota; kingdom Metazoa; phylum Chordata; class Actinopteri; order Cypriniformes; family Cyprinidae; genus Carassius; species Carassius carassius. The sequence goes on along the minus strand of NC_081762.1, from coordinate 15,411,958 downwards.
CAGGACCGGACAGTTTTAGTTGTGTGGTCTGAGAAAGACAACTGATCATCAATCACAACTCCAAAGTTTCTGGCTGTTTTTGAAGGAGTTATGGATATGGTTGATGTGCCTAACTGGATATATATATATATATATATATATATAATTAAGCCAACTTTGAGTTATACTATAATCAGTTTGATTTCTGAATAACTTGTAGCGCCGGCACAGCCGATAAATTCTTATTAACTGAAATAACGCCTATGTGCGTAGTCATGTGCAGTGGACCTTATGTTGTTGAACCCATCCCCACTCACACAGCTGCATGTTTAAAGCGAGATGATTCAGGTTAAGTGCTGCTCCTCTGGGTGCTGTTGTGGAGAGACTTGTGGGATTTGAACTCTTGAATGAAAGCCCAGTACAGCTATCACTGTCCCCTGTCACTGTTGCTATTTCACATGCAGCACATTACGAATGCATGGAAATGGAACGTCTATGTTATAATTTACTGGCCCAATTGTGACTTCCACTGAAGCAAACAAACAAGTTTATGCCTACAACGAGCAGACTTGATTGATTCTGTATGTTTACCCTAAGGTTGCTAGTTAGCTTTCTTCATGCAAATTTGTATTCTTCCTACCATTTTTTACCTCTTGCCTAATGACTGTGTCTCATGAATTCCTCTAGATTGAAAGATCACGGTATCAATTATTTGTCAGGATTTTAATTATTTAAACGGTCAGGCTTTGGGAGTCACATGAATTTGAGGGGCAAGTTTTAAAGGGGCCAGTTATGAACGGACTGAGGGTGTCTCATTCCTTTGCATGTCCACATCTCTTCTATAACCTCTGCTCATTAGCCTATATGAATTTTACATGGAGTTAGGGAGCAATTTGAATGGCTGGCACATATACTGAGACAAAAGAAGGCTCAGAGAGCAGATGGGGTTTCACAATTGAATTATCTCTTTGGCTTGTTTGCTGAGGAAGCTTGATGAATCCCGAAATATGCATAATTATGGGGATTTACATAAGTTCCTGATCCGAGCTGCAAAGTTTTAGCGGGGAATGTAATAGAGCTTGGCTGCTAATGAAGAAGAGGCTCACCTTTGTGCACCCGTTAAGCTGAGTGAAGCCGCTGAGACTGTTTCTCCTGGTGCTATCATTGTAACCCTATGCCAAGTCTGTTTGTTGAAGCCAATTTGTCTGGGTTTCCCAAGTTGACTGAATTAATTATGTAACTGTGGAAAAACTGCAGTGACTCACACTTACACTTGCTCTCTTTAAATTGACCAAGAAAATGGTGTCCAGGTGCCTGGGCCCATAAAGGACATTTACCTATATGTATTGGTAAATGTCACAATTAGGTGCCTGCATTATAGAGCTGGAATGCACTGTTATTTGTTTCTAACAGCCATGTACTGGATGAACCGGTTCTTATTTCTATAAGTTAAAGTAAGCTGTGTATTTTTTTACAGAAATGAAAATTCTGTCATTCAAATGCCGTTTTCAACTTGTATGGTTTCTGTGGAACACAATATAAAATGTTAATGTAAAATAAATTTTCAGCTGTTTTTGTCCAAACAATGCAACAGTCTGGACCCAAACAACATTGGACCCCTTTGACTTTTGTTATATGGTTCGGGGACATAAATGGATATATTAAAGTATCTTCTTTTTCTTAAAGGTATAGTTCACCCAAAAGTTACAATTACCCCATGATTTACTCACCCTCAAGCCATCCTAGATGTGTGTGTGTGTGGGTGTGTGTGTGTGTGTATATATATATATATATATATATAGATATAGATATAGATATAGATATATAGATAGATATATATATAAAATGACTTTTTTCTTTTAGATGAATACAATCAGTTATATTTAAAAAAAAATGTCCTGGCTCTTCTAAGCTTAATAATGACACTGAATGGTGATCGAGATTTTGAAAACCAAAAAGTGCATGCATCCATCATAAAAAACAGCTCCACACAGCTTTTCTGAAGCGAAGGGTTGCATTTGTGTTAGAAATATTCTTGCACAAAAAATATGATTTTTTTCTTAGCTTTTTCTTCTAATTGATTTAAAAGACAGATATTCTGACAATTTCGGACCAATACTGATGACAGCTCAGAAGTGAAATTCCAGTTTTTTAGAATGTAAGTGTGTTAAACCTTTTTGTGCGTTTTTTTATCGTACTGATTTTATTTATATTTTTGCACTGCAAGACTTGCAAGAAATCAAAAACCTTTCCGTTTGCATTGCTTTAATGCTTATCAACATGACTAAGAGCAGATAATCTGATCTATGCTTGCTGTGATTAGTTTCTTGGTATGAATTCTTACACTGTCTCTTGCAGGAACTATAAATTGTAATTAGATACTGCAAAACAGTAATCTTGACACCAGCATTTTTGTGTTCTTCTTAAAACCATATTTCTAAGCTGTAAAATAAACTCGATATTTTAAAAAATTAATTCAGAAGATTAAAGGTAACAAAATAACCCAGACAACTTGCACAGCAGTTTTAGTGCTCTTGGCTTTGTATCAACATTCAAGGTGCGAGCCCCCAGTACATGTAGTCCTTGGCTCTCAATTGAGCCATATGTCATTGTGTTAAGAAAGTTATGGGCGGGTTTTCCTGTCACAAGTGAAAGAGAAATGGGCTCGAGCACAGCTGAATCAACAACTCCGTGAGCAGCCGGCTTATACAGTGCAGGTTTTTGTACGTGGCACGGCTTTATCGAGACATCTGCACTGCAGAGACTGTTTCTTTGTATAGCCTGGATCCTGTAGGTTTGACAACCTGGTACGCCAGTATGGCTCCAGTGAACATTTATAGACTGCTGTTTCCAATTCTTTGATTCTGTGATTAATTTACACCTTTGTTGGGATTTCTGGACTTGTACGGCATTCTAAAACAAAACCGTTTCTAGCCCGTTCATGACCTCTCATCCAGATGGTTCCAACACCACCCAATAAGAACGCTGTGGTTAAGGTGAACGGTTAACAGCAAGCACTGCACACAAGAGAGGAAGCAAAACAAAAAGGTTAAGTGTCAGTGACAACTAAGAGTATCACTATAACGCAATCTTTTAGCAATATAGGTTAAAAAACACATGCAAAGTTCTTAGAAATTTCATTTTGTTTTGAAAAACTTTCATGACGTTTTCAAGAAATCAAGTAAAAAGTAATCTTATTTCCTTGAGTATACTAATTTTTAGTTTTAAAGGGTTTTTCAGAAATATTGTGAATTATTTATTCAGAAGTCATATTTTTGAGACTTTATATTCAATGGGTTGTGAGAGTTTTATAACCCTGACATTGATCAAAATATTTTTTATAAGAGGTGCATTCAAGTCATTCCATGTATGAATTCCATTTGTAAAGTTTTTATTATTTTTCAGTATTTAATTATGAATCTTTTTAGTTAATGAATAGATCCAAACAAAACATGAGCGGCATGACATTGACCCATATGTCGTCATCTGTTTTCTGCAGGAGTTTGAGAAGTTTAACCAGAGACTGGGAGATGTGTCGAAAATAGTTCGGATTCCTTTGCCTGTGTCCAATGTCTTATGGGAGCACTGCATCCGTCTGGCTAACAGGACATTAGTGGAGGGGTAAGTGGGCTACCAGGCCTAACCAAATGGGTGTGGATTGTCTATAAGACCACCTGCTCTCAGATAAATCATCCTACCACAGAGTGTTTTTATTGGAGTACTGGCCATCACAAACAACTCAGCCCTTTCCCAAACTAAGAAAATAGCTTGCAGGAGCAGTTGGATCACATACAGGCCAAAGAACCTCCTATTACTGTTACAATACCACTTCACATTGGTAGTATTGATTGAACTAGGTTTTATAGTGCTTTCTATTTTATTTTATAAATCCTCTTACGATATAAACACATTTATCCAGTAAATTTACCTTTAGTCCACTTACTCCACTTACTGTTCTCATTATTACCTTTCAGCTTCTCTTCAAGGATTTGCCTACATTGTCAAATATTTTATATATACTTTATTAAATATTATACATTGCCAAATTGTTGTCGCATAGTTTCAGTTCCTCCTGTTGAAAAGCAACCACAGAATACGGGGTTGTCACCATCTGTTGCACTGTATTTGGGGTGCCAAACACAGCACTCCAATTTCAGGCCAAAGAGCTCAAGTTTAGTCTTCTTCAGACCACAAAATATTCTTTCAATAGATTTCATGTTTTGTCACATGGCTTCTAGCTAATTCCAGGCTGACTTTATGTTGGCCTGTCTCAAAAGTGACTTTCCTCTGGCTGATCTCCCAAAGAGGCAAAAGACATCAAATGCTCAACACTTGCTGTTGTCTAGACTGTTTTTCCCCTTTCATTCAAACAGCTCTGGAATTCCATGTAGTCTATCTGACATCTTGGTCATTTTTCTTACAAATGCCCTTTTTTTTTTCCAGTTGCTCGGTTTTGTAAGATGGACTGACCTTAGAAGTGTTTTGGTTGTGCCGTGCTCTTTCTGTTTTACTTTAATGGATGTAGAAGGTTAAAAGCTTTGCCAGTCTTTTTATAACCATCTACTTTCTTCCTAACAACTTCTTAAAGTTCCTCAGGCAGATCTAAGTTGATTAAATCATCTCATAAAGCCAGTGATATTTATGCTACAAGAAAGCACAAGTGAACACTAGTGGATTTCACATCAGTACTGTGTGACTCTGCTACACTGATCATTGGATAATTGAATGCCTTACCCAGATTAATTCAAATGTGTTTAACAAAAGGATGAGTACAGTAAAAATAGTAATTTTGTGAAATATTATTACAACTTCATCCTCCTGAGACACTGCATCCTCAAATGAGCACATAATATTTTAGTGAGGTTCTCTGAGACATGCCACACATTTCACCATGAACACTTTCTCTCCTTGGTCTTCAAAAATGTCTTATATTAATTTTGTGACACCCTTATGGAAATATGATAATATTTAGTAATTATAATTTAAATCTGACAAATTGTTTTACTGTGTGTCATAAATCGATATCTCAGGAAAATGTTATGGGGTTTCAAATCAAAATATTACTTTCTTTTATGAAACAGGACGTTGATTTCATACATGTCCTCATATGAGGACATCGGGACTAAAAGCATGTTAATTAAGCATTTTGGAAGACTTATCTTTAAACGATGTTTGGTAAAAACAAATCCTGAAAACGTACTCGGTTACTAAACGTAACCTCGGTTCTCTCTAGAAGAGCTCTCTCGTACTGCGTCTTAGCTAAGACGCTACGGGAAAAGTCTCTTTTCACGAAATACTGAAGCAAAAAATTATCCTTAATTTTGTATTTTTGTAAAGCGCATTTGCAGCAGTACACAGCCATAGACGAGACGGCTCGTTCGCTCATTGGCTTGTTCTGCGGCAACTGCACGGCCTATCGAGCGCAGGCTGATGCAACATCAGACCAATAAGGGCGCTTCGCGCCCTTCTTGCCACTTCCCGCCGTAACGGGTGTGGCCCAACCTATAAAAGGAGCTCGAAAAGGCTGACTCACCTGATTTATTGAGTGAATCGTGCGCACGGCAGAGAACGCAGTACTCGTTCGCTCTTCTAGAGAGAACCGAGGTTACATTTAGTAACCGAGTACGTTCTCTTACGAGAGCTCTCTCGTACTGCGTCTTAGCTAAGACGCTACGGGAACCCAATGTAAAACGCCGTGCGCGCAGGGATCACACACCTATAAACCTGAAGCAACACCCAGGATTTACAGTGCACCGTCACCTGAGGGACTCACAGAGAGTCCAGGACAGAAAAGGGGGAAAGCCCTCCGTCCCATATCTAGCAGCATCCGTAGATGCGGCAATATAACATCACACAGCCGAGGCAAAGCCTGACCAATGTGGCAATGCGGGTCTTACGCAATACTGCCCATATAACAGTCGGCAGCGCATAGCGCTCATGAACTCAGAATTCCCCTCAGGGCCCTGATTCGACTATACCGACAGCAGCCTTGCTTGCAAGGCGGGAACCTCCAGGTTATAGAACCTGATAAATGTAGACGGCGAGGCCCAACCTGCCGCCATACATATATCCTGCAAGGAGATCCCAGTAGACCACGCCCACGACGAGGCGACGCCTCTTGTGGGGTGTGCTCTGACGCCCAACGGGCACTGAAGGCCCCTGGAAGCGTAAGCTAACGCTATGGCGTCAACTATCCATCTGGATAGAGTCTGTCTCGTAACAGCCATTCCCTTGGAACGTCCACCGAACGAGACAACAGCTGCTCCGTCTGCCGAAAGGCAGCAGAGCGAGACACATAAGCTCTTAAAACCCTGACAGGGCAAAGAAGACTCAAGTCTCTATCCTCTCCTGACACCGGCAGGGCAGACAGGGCAATAACCTGAGCCCGAAACGGCGTGTTGAGGGATTTCGGCACATAACCGTGCCTAGGTTTGAGTATGACCCTTGAGTCATTAGGCCCAAACTCCAAGCACGACTGGCTCACCGAGAGCCAACAAGTATACTGTCTTGAACGACAGATGCTGAAGGCTAACCGATTGGATAGGCTCAAAAGGGGGACCCTTCATGGCCTCCAAAACCGCCGCGAGGTCCCACATAGGGACTGACAGAGGTCTGGGAGGATTCAGCCTCCTAGCTCCTCTGAGGAACCGGATGACCAAATCATTCCTTCCTATTGACTGACCGAGCGCTGTTTTCCCTCCTCAATGGCACTGGCCACGGGGCGACATCTGCTAACTGCATCAAATCTGGGAACCATGGTTGGTTCTTCCAAAGAGGTGCTACAAGCATTACTGAACATCTCGTTTCTCTCACCCGTTCTATCACCTGCGGAAGGAGGCAGACGGGAGGGAAAGCATAAAGCGGGCAGCATGGCCATTCCCATGACAGCGCGTTTTCGTTCTTGGAAAAGAACGCAGGGCAGTGAGCGTTTTCGTGGGACGCGAAGAGGTCCACCTCCGCCCTGCCAAATCTCTCCCACAACAGCCGGACTGTTTGCGGGTGCAGAGACCATTCGCCCGTAGGAACATTGCCTCTGGACAGCCTGTCTGGACCCAGATTCTGTAGCCCAGGCACATGCACTGCCCTCAGCGAACGCACGTTGCGCTGAGCCCAAACCAGGAGGCGTTCCGCTAGCCTGTACAGGTTTCGGGACCTGAGACCGCCCTGGCGATTTATGTAGGACACCACAGACATGTTGTCCGAACGGACTAAGACGTGGTGATCCTTGATTTGGGGACAAAAGCGCATCAGCGCGTTCTCCACTGCCAGCATTTCCAGACAGTTGATATGATGGAGCTTTTCCCGTTCTGACCATAGGCCAAAGGACGGTCTGCCCTCGAGCAGCGCTCCCCATCCCGAAGTGGAGGCGTCCGTCGACACCATCTTCACATTCGGGGAAGTCCCCAGGCTTACACCTGATCGGTACCTGCCGTTCGCTGTCCAAGGTGCCAGAGCTGTGACACAGCTCTGATTGACCTTGAGATGCAGCCGGCCAGACGCCCACGCTCTGCGCGGCACCCACGTCTTCAGCCAGAACTGCAGGGGGCGCATGCGGAGCAGGCCCAGCTGCAGAGCCGGAGATGCTGAGGCCATGAGGCCCAGCATCTTCTGACAGTGTTTGAGTGACACGGTCGCGCCGCAGCGGAAAGAACTCGCTGCGCGCTGAATGCCCATCACGCGCTGTGGTGACAGCCGCGCCGTCATGGAACACGAGTTCTGAACTATACCCAGAAACAGAATCGTCTGACTGGGGTTCAGCGAACTCTTCGCCCAATTGACACTGAGGCCGAGCTTCTCGAGGTGATCGAGTAAAACGGCCCTGTGATCCATGAGCTCCGCTCGTGATCGGGCCAGAACCAGCCAGTCGTCCAAATAATTCAGCACTCGCATGCCTCTCGTAAACATACGAGGAGCCACGGACAAGCCGAACGGCAGGACTGTAAACTGGTATGCCTGGCCCTCGAAGGCGAATCTCAAATATCGCCTGTGGTTTGACGCTGTCTGTATTTGAAAATACGCGTCCTTCAGATCTATTGACATGAACCAGTGCCCTCTGTGAATCTGCACGAGGAGCTTCCTGGTCGTAAGCATTTTGAAACTGCGTTTCATCAATGCCTTGTTCAGCTGTCTTAGATCCAGTATGGGCCTGAGACCCCCGTCTCTCTTGGGCACCAGAAAGTATCTGCTGTACAGCCCCCCTCGCTTTGAGCTTGAGACAAAGGCTCTACAGCCCCTTTGCTCAAAAGTTTTGATATTTCGGCCCGAAGTATGTGTGCTACTTCTGTTTTGACTGTAGTTTCGACGCGCGCTGAAAAGCGCTGAGGGCGTCGAAAAAAAAAACTGTAGCGAGTAGCCTCTCTTTATAATGCCTAGCACCCAATCCGAAACCACTGGAAGCGCTGACCATGCATCTGCATGAATGGCTAAGGGCTGGATGCGAAACTCGCTCTGTTGACTAGGCAAAGGCGGCGCTCGGGTGTGCTGCGCATTTGAGGCGGGGAGCGCGCTGATCACAGCGGGCAGATCGCTCCTCCTCGACCCCGTCCCGGCACTTAACCGACTGGGGGAAGGCTGAGCAGGTCCCGTGGGTCTCGATATGTCTGAGAGTAACTGTGGGCTGCATATGTGCACATTTACAACTTTCAACTCGCTGTCTGCCTGTGCAGAGCGTACGCGCACGGGCCTCGTTTTTACAGAAGCCACGCACCGTATGTGACATAGTGTATGTGGGCACTGGGGAGTGGGCACGTTTACTATGCGGCGCGTTTGACCGATCTGTGTCGATCTTATGTGCGCGAGCCCTGTGTGCAGGGCTGTGCTTACATGTGGAGATGGGCACTGAGGAGTGGGCATCATCACTGCATTTATAGCACCATCGGCCGTGGCCGGACGAGCATGCACGGGTTTCGTTTTTACAGAAACCACATGACGCTTGTGACATAGTAATTGTGGGCACTGAGGGGTGGGCACGCTTACTATGCAGTGTGCGCGATCGACTTGAGTCGCTTTTATGGGCGCAGGCCCTGTGTGCAGGGCTGTGCTTACATGTGGAGATGGGCACTGAGGAATGGGCATCGTCACTGCATTTATAGCACCATCGGCCGTGGCGGGACGAACGTGCACGGGTTTCGTTTTTACAGAAACCACATGACGCGTGTGACATAGTGATTGTGGGCACTGAGGAGTGGGCACGTTTACTATGTAGTGCGCGTGATCGACTTGAGTCGCTTTTATGGGCGCAGGCCCTGCGTGCAGGGCTGTGCATACATGTGGAGATGGGCACTGAGGAGTGGGCATCGTCACTACATTTATAGCACCATCGGCCGTGGCCGGGCACCAGAAATTACACCTTTTTCGGGAAATATCTGGGTAGCCGTGATAACGGTTTTTGTGTGCAGGCAAGCGGGCAACCGTACAGGCTTGCGCATTGCAAAAGACGCTGAAACAGTCACAATCTCTGGAAATGAAACAGCGGCGCGCTTAGGTGAGAGCCCGGCCACAGCGGAACTAGTACACCGGCGCTTCGATGAAGCAGCCATCGTGTGTAGTGCAGACGCAGCGTCATGCAGCATGCATAGATGGCTTTCCTAGGATGGCTTCGGGGCTCCCGGCATCACCGTAATCCTCTGCCGCGGTCCCCGCGGCGCGGGGCGACGCCCGGTAGAGCGAGAACGGGGGTCTCGAGCTGCGTTGCTGAAGCTGTTGTGATAACGGCTTTTGTGTGCAGGCAAGCGGGCAACTGTGCAGGCTTGCGCGTTGCAGAAAACGCTGAGAGAATAAGAAATGAGGCGGGCTTTGAGAAGTACGCTCATCCAAAAGGAACATACCATCCAGCCGGGAACGAGAGGGGGGGGGGGGGGCGCTGGTGCAGACCACTCGCGGCCGAGACACGTCGCGGCCAACGCGAGCACTCGCCCCGGCTCCTTCTCGATGTCAGTTCGTCTGCTGGGTTTCTGAGCAGAAGGCGCGAGATCCTCGGAGCTCGCCCAGCCCTCACTGCCCGAAGCTAGCAGAGAGCGCGTGTCCTCTTCCCCCGACGCGGCCCTGAGATCGACTTCCTCGGACGACGCGCCGGCAAACAGCGGGCGCTGCCCACCGGGAAGCGATGCAGGGGGGGCCGGTGAAGCAGGGCGAACCGGCGAGCTCGGTTGAGCTGAAGACGGTCCCGGAATCCGCTGGAAGCGACGCTTTTACGGCGCATCAGCGCAGCGCAGAATGCAGGCTCAGAGAAAAAGGCCAGGCGAGTCCTCAGAGTCACCATGGCAACAGCTCGCAGTGAGGGCATCCGCCGTCAGCGAGCGCGAGCGCGAGCTAAGAGCTTGTAACACTCCAAAGAGAAAGGAAAACTTGAAATCGCATCATATGACCCCTTTAAATATGCTAATTTGGTGCTCAAGTAATGTTTCTTTTTTATTTTCAGTGTTGAATGAATGTTTTTATGTAAACCATGCTACTTTTTTTCCAGAGTTCTCTAATAAATTATATATTTTCTACAATTTTGATGTTCAACTTCCTTCAATAGTATATTCACCTTTAAAGCAAATATCTGACAAAAGGCAAATGCACTCATAGCCAGACACTTTTAAACCACAGCTACAGTATATGCATTAAAACAGCAAATCTGATTGAAAGGTTTTGGTTCTCCTGTTTTTTATTCCTCTGCTTAAATCTGTGGATTGTTTTTATGAGCAAGAAGAGCTTTTGGGTTTTTCAATTATGGCTTGGCTGGCAGTGATTGTTTTGAAAGATGCAAACCCTTTATCACTGGGGACTCGTGGGTGTGCGAAATCTTGTGCTACATGTTGATGATATTTGATTAAAACAAGAAACACTGAGATTTTCAGCTGCCTCATCGATCTTGTGTTTGGAACAACTCTCGTCATTGTATGTACGTGTAGTGCTTTTCCCCATTTTTACCTTTTTCCTGAGGCATGCTCCTACTGTAGATATTGTTCAAATGCATTAGTTCTGTGAGGATCCATCAAATATCAGTAATGACTTTGTGCCATGAGCAGAATGCCTTTTTTGCTTTCAAATAGCTGAATATATAAATCCATCAATGTTTGATTTCTTTGTATTTATTTTTCCTTATTGTTTCTTCTTCTTGCACCCATCTGCTTGTGATTAGTCGAGAGCTGGATTATTGTAAATGAACATCAGGGAAGTTTGTGTGGCACAGTGTGACAAGCAACTTGGAAGTCATGTCTTCTCCAAAGAGCTTGTTGTCAGCCTGTCTTCCATCACTCATTCCTTACCGCAGTATATTATCTTCAGTGTGCTGGCAATCTTGAAGCTCACAGACCTGCAGAGAAGCTCTTATACTTGTCACCCCCTCAACATAATGGAGATTTGCTGGGAGCACATTTGACATGAGTTTGACTGGCACGTCTTGACTTCAGAGATGTTTTTCATAGTAAAGCTTCTGGATTTAGTAACGTGAGAATTAAACGTATATGAATAATGCATTTCTCTAGCCATGTAATCCATTGATTATTCATTTATATTGCTCGGGAGTGCATAAGAAGTAATCACACACTGTCCAGAGATGAACAGGCTTTTTTAAACAACTGAAAAGCCCAGTGCAAGCTCACGATAGAGTGCGTAACAACAGCACAGATGGACTGATGTGGAATGACCGTATGTTCCCAGAATATCTAAGAAACTCGAAAGAATCTTCTACAAACTCATCACTCCTGTATTATTCAGTCCCATCTGGGCTGCCACTTGCCAAATGTTTGCTTTGGTTAAAATCACCATTTGGTTTTTTTCCTTAACAGTTGGTCCTCTATAAAGTCTGCGTACTCCAATGTGCCAGACATTAAGAATAAAACACCCTGAGGACTTCAAGCTATTTACACAGGAGCTGGTCATTGTTGCTGGATAAGCAGGTGAAGGGAGCATGCACAATTTAAAATCATAGGTTAGATCATCAGAATGGTAATGATTTATTTTGTCAATTAATTAATCAGATATTAGGGTAAGGTTTAGGGTTTCAGTAACATCAGCTTGTCATGATCCTCTGATTTCAGAGGTACAGTAGCTTAGGTCTAGGACTGTGATTGTTCAAAAGGATGTTTTTTTGCCAAGATAAAATATATAGTTGATAAGAGCATGGCCCAGCATAGATTGGCAAGCACCTCCTGGCAGGATTCAGCTGTACACCTGCATCATAAGGTCAAGGGCTACTTGTTTGAAAATGGCAGCACACAATCTTTGAGGGCAGGTTGTTTGGAAGAGGTGATAAAGAGGCTGTCTGTGTGTAGCTGGAGCAGTCTGTATCAGCTAGCTTCGATGCTTTTTCTGCCTGTGCAGTTTTACTCAAAACTGAACAGTGATTGCAATTGCAGGGAGTTAGCGCTCTCTGTAATCATCACATGTTCAGGTAGACAGCATCCACAGCATTTTGTAAGCTGAGAAAATTACTGTTGTCCTATAGCTGATTAAATGCTGGGATGATTCCCGAAACATGAATAATAATCATGAAATGCCAAAAAAACACTTGTGTTTTACTTATTTTTTGCAATGATTTTTATTTTAAATCTGTAAATTATTTTTTAAATTACAGTCTATGATTGAATTTGTGCTTGTATGATGTATTAAAATAGTTTGTTAAAAGTATGATCTTTTGGTTTTTGAATTTGAGACCTTTTTTCTCACCCACGTTTATCATTACTCTACCAGCGAGCAATGATGCCATTAAAAAGTTTTTTTTTTTAAGTTCCCTGTTTATAGTGTGTCATTTATTGCATTTTTTTCACTTCATTTTATCTTTGGTTTTCCATTTTTATTTTTTACCCATTTTATTTTGACATTTATTTATCATTATTTTCATACACATATACTACCATTCCAAATATTGGAGTTAGTTTATTTTCACACATTAAAATTATCAAAAGTGACAGTAAAACATTTATAACATTACAAAAGTTTTCTGTATCAAATCTCTGAAGGATCATGTGACACTAATATCTGATAAAACTAATAGATGCTGGAAAACTCAGCTTTGCCATTACAGGAATAAATTATTTTCAGTATTATTTCAAAATATTACTACTTTTTAAACCCATAAATTCTCAAGAAGCTCAATTCTTGAACAGTACCATGTATATGCATATCTAAAAAACATGTAACTTTTAAAGTACCATTACATGTAATTAAGGTGGAAAGACAAACTTTCTGGCCCCTTAGCTAATTCATCCTAACACCAACTCTTTTTGCAAGTAGTCTCTGCCAGTGCAGTGCTGAGTTGCGTTCCAAATCATTGCCGACCATCAAGCAGAGTGTGACTAAAAGAAGGAAGGAGGCAGGGAAACAGAAGGATATATTGGCAGACTGGATATACTCAACAGGCCCAGCAATATCTTCCCCTCACAGAAAGTAATTACACCGCTGTCAGCCAAAAAAGTAAACAGGGGTGTCAACAGCACCGAAGTCTGCATGGATGCTTGTTTGCCTTGGATGCAGCTGCACTGTAAATCGATGCTTTGCTTCTGTTGGATGCTCAGGGCTGCAAACCGAGACCCACGAGCTGTACAAATCAAAAGGTGTCAAAAAATGGCCCTCAGCATTTGGTGTCTCTTAACAGTCAAAGTCTGAGTTGTATTTTGGCTTAAATGCCTTATCCCACATTCTGTATCTATTCATATTATATGAGCTGAAAACCAGATATGTGGAGCATATATGGCAATTTATTATTTTATGAATATGCACCACTATATTTTAACGCACCTTTACATTCAGAAGTGGACCTAGAAACATAGAAAAGAATGATCTCAGCGATCGTAATCTTGTTATATGGCCCTGGAAAAGTAGAAGACTTGATTCTGATTGGTCAATCACTGCATTGTTGCTCTATTTATCTATTTATTTATCTATTCTTTTTGACATTCCATTGACATTATGGTGTTTTAGGTTCCAGGTTCAATCAGTGGTAGGGCACAAGGTTACATGTAACCCGTAGAGTTACAAGCACCATGGTACTCACACGCAAAACACTTTGTCTGTACAATTAATGTAGCATAAACTGTCAACAGTTAATGAATGCCCTTTATCTGTTTGACAAACACTCACCTATGCTCTCCTTCTGTCTGCCAGCTATGCAAATGTGAAGAAATGCAGTAATGAAGGACGTGCGCTGATGCAGCTGGACTTCCAGCAGTTCCTGATGAAGCTGGAGAAGCTCACCGACCTCAGACCAATTCCAGACAAGGAGTTCGTAGAGACCTACATCAAGGCATACTACCTTACCGAGAATGACATGGAGCAGTTCATCAAGAACCACAGGGTAAGATGGGTTACACCTGACAATAGGTTTAATAAATTTAGCTAATTCCTGCAATCAAAACAATTAAAGTCAAGTAAAAACACATCAAATCAATTGCAATCAAGACTAAATTAACTCAATATTAAATATTTTTATACAGTATATAGAGTGAAAGATGGATATAATTATCTTAAATTGATTTACCTAAATTGTAAAATGTAAATATTTTTATAAAAGGTAAATACAGGTAAACTATTAACTCAGAAATAGTAAAAGGCCAATGACAAATAATGAGGACATGTACCATTTTACCTGTATTCCTTTTATGAATTATTATATTTAATATTTAAATATTTATATTTAATAAATGTTTATATTTAAAATGACATTCATTTTATTTTATAGAAATATATGACACCAACACATGATAGCAAACCATATGTCTCCCTATATATTTTACTATGTGAGAAGTTTGTAGTGATACTACAAAATAATAATAGTTTTGAATTGATTCAGGAAAGCATATTCACATTTTGATCTTATTCACAGAAAGGAATCAGACTTACCCAATCTGGCAACGTTTGCTTCTAAAACTTTAAATCAGAGATCTTTTTTAAAGCATCCCTGCATTAAAACTTTAGTTCTTGCAAATCTCAAAGCTTATCTGATTTAATATCACCATCAAAACTGATGTGTTTTATATATCATGCAGCACTTGATTCCAATTTAAATGTTAAGAAAAAGCACTGCTTAGTAAAGCATCTCATGCAAATCATGCTTTAACTCATTAAAATGATGTAAGGCATCTCTAGTAGAGATTTATCATGAGTTTGTTTTGTGTTTGACCAGGAGTACTCTATGAAGCAGCTGACTAACCTGGTCAATGTCTGCCTCGGGTCCCACATCAACAAGAAAGCACGACAGAAACTCCTCGCAGCTATCGATGACATTGACCGGCCGAAAAGATAAATAAATGTCACCAAACTCCACAGAAAAAACACCCACACCTTCACAGTTTCTTGTCCAGTATCTATTTTCACGCACGCCCTGCATTTTTTAACCATGTAAACGTTTGCGGTTTCTGTTAACATTTTATTATGAATGTAAGCAGGACGTGCTCTGACTACATATGAAGCAGTCATTTGAAGGGCTGTTAAGGATAATGAAGGTGTTATCACTTGAATCACAACACAAATGAATGACTCATGCGCTATCAAACAGTAATTTAAACATAGCTGTGGCTAAGCGACCATGTTCTTCTGCCATATTTCCTTTTTGAGTTATTTGTGCTAGATCTGCATTTTAAAGGGATACCAATATTCCCTCTAACACACTGAGACTCCATCTCTGACACTGTACACAAAAAGCAAGTTGCTTTCCTCGTCTGGTTTTGACAGGTCACTGTCATTTCGCTACTGTAGCTGTGTGTCACTGGTCTCACCCTGTTACAGATTTCAGAGACGTATTGAAGTGTTGTCATTTGTCATGAAACACATTTGTGCAGGAATGTGATAACGTATATGTTAATAGTAATAATAGAGGAAGACTCTAAAAAAGTCCCGAAACCTTCCTGTTAGAAAGTGATAAAACTGTTTATTTCTGATACCGTATGTCTGAAATGCAGAGAAACTGTATTTCTTAGGCTGAAATGTGTTGCTTTGTATGTGGTTACTAAATTTGTATAATACTATTCAGCTGTACCAAGTTGAAGGCAAGGTCGCACAATAAATACACTAGCATTTTTGCGAATGATATTTTATAATTTGATTTTTTTTTTTTTTGTGGTATGAAAACCTATTACAATACACCAGTGTATTCAGTCCACTAGTCGACATTTGAATACATTTTGATGTTCAAGTGTGCTGAATCCTTACATTAAAAAAAACATATTGGCTGAACGCAATCTGTGTGCTCAGTGAAATTGAAAAATGAATTCTCTGATCTGAATCCCTGAACATGCCTCTGTTTCTCGCTCTATTCTAGCTGTTAGAAGTTAGCGTAGGACTGGACTCTCCCTCCGGAGCTCTCGTAATGCAGTCAGCAGAAGAAAATCTCACCACCATTTATAGAACCTGCTCGGATATTTTTAGCAGCTTTGCGGTTTTTTTTGTGTTTTTTAATACAAGTACACCACATGCTCCACTTATCAAGCTCATTGATCAACAGTAAGCTTATCAGCAAACATTACAAATCCTTTTTTTTATTCTTTAACAACTTTCCACAGTGACATATTACCCTTCAGGTATGTTTTTTTTTCCCATGCGCTGTGCAGTTCCCTTTAATCCTCTATAGGAAGTGAAGCTTTAGCACTAATTAATTGGCTGTTGTGCTGCACTTTAAATAGCTTGCTTGGGATGGAGCGCATATATTGATTTGGCCGTGACTCATTGTGAGTAGGAGGCATTTTTATGTTTTTTTAATGGCCAGCAAGGGGGCCGTCTGGAAACCATTGTGATTTAAAACATCAGAGGACAACCTGAGAGAACATCCTCTCACACCTTCATAACCATGCATAGCAGTTTATCGGTCACTGAAATGCATAGAATTTCTCCTATGAACTAGTAACACTCATTCATAGTGCTGGTTGTTTCATCCTGTGCTATTTTTAGGTTATTTTATTTTACTATTAATCCAGTAGTCTTGATCCAATCTACTTGAAAGTTAAAAAAAACAAACAAATGTAGATGGTTCTCTTTCCTAAAAACATCAAAAATACCTCTCATTTATCAAATAAAACCAATTCAGCTATTTAATAATGCAAACATAAAAAAACTCTTAACCCATATCAGCATGACTGCCTGCTTCAGGTTCTGCAATAATTTGACGCATTCAGCGTTCTGTACTGAAAGTATAAGAAGAACAACACCATCACATTTGCATATACTGTATAATAATTGCAATTTATCTTCTTTCTAACATCTGTTTGTATACTTAATTATGGTTGGTCTTATTACTTGCATACATTTAAGCATCTATATCTGTCAGAATCAACTTCTAAAACAGAATTTTACCTAAAAAAAACCCAGAATTATTATTTTTTTCTGCCTTGCAAGCCCAGAAAATGCAAATGTAGAAGTTAGTGTAGTACTGTATCTGTTGCAAATACTCACATTAATGGAATGGATTCGGACACATTTTGCAAAGCCGTCTCTGTTAATTTATGTCATAATGTAAGTATGTCTACTTCACGCTGTTTTATCAGAGGAGATTTTTCACAGTGTTCTGGGTATATTCTGGAGCATTTCATTACTGTCATGGCTGCAATTCCTCTAAGGTGAACCTGCTTGAATGACACCACAATCTGAATCTTCCTGAAAAGCATAATGGATTGTGGGGAATAATTAGCTGTTAAAGGGATAGTTCACCCAAAAATTAGCTTTTTTTTGTCATCATTTACTCACCCACATTTCTTTATTCTGTTGAACAGAAAATACGATATTTTGTAGAATGTTGGTATTGTTACAGTGTTAGTTCAGTAAATATATTGTTTGTTACAGTTATTTTACTAGTATGCAAAATGTGTTCTTATTAGCCAATCGGATTTGGTTACGTCATTACGTAGGGGTTAGTTCACTGCTTGTTTACGTTTAGCATGAGATGCTCGTAGGCTCCGGTGCGGATGGTTGTAGATAAACCCATCAGCGCTGGACAAGAGCACAGAACCCCCGTTGCTGTAAAGTTGTGACTTAATAAGTGAAGTAAAGTTCCTGAACGTACTCTCTTTGTTGTGTGCTTCTCTTCACGCCTCCACGGACACTGGGAAACCAACACGAGAAAGCACAACAGTATCCAAACAGTTCAGGGTCAGGTTTGGATCAAACTACAGGGAAAGTAAATAATGACAGAATTTTCTTTTTTGGTGAACTAACCATTTTATGGCCTTGTCCACACTAATATGCTTTCATTTGAAAACATCTTTTTCTCTCTGTTTCGGCCGTCTGTCGACAATGAGATGGAGCTTCGGTTTACAAAAACAAAGCTTGTTGAAAACGGTCCCCAAAGTGGATAAATTTCAGTTTAAATTATAAGAGGTTTTACATATGCGCAGCATGGTGAATTTAGAGTTTTCCTACATTTTAGTGTGGAAAGGAAAGTTTTAGAGAATGGTTAAAAACACTAATGTGGACAGAGAGCGTTTTGAAATAAAATCGGATTAATGTAGATATATGGATCTGGACTTTGAATTTTTACTGGCAATAGTAGCCCTAGAAGTGCCATTGGGATGCTCATTTCAACATACTACAATTTGGGACACATAATTAAAAATTGTAATACTATTTAGGAAGGATAGTATGCAAATTGGGGTGTAGCAAATATTTTCACACCCCAAAAAATGTGTAGTTTGATATATTTTGCCATGTTGAAGTTTAAGTAATCTTCGGTTTTCTTGAACTGTGGGGCTCTGAGAATCTCAGATCTGTCTGTACAGTGCTGCAAAAGGTTAATTGGGGAAAAACAGGACCATCAGTAAGGATCAACAGGCTTAATTTTTATTAGCACACCAGTCCCTTTTAAAGTCACATGGACTAATTACCCTGAAGCCTTGTCATTTTTCTAATTGTCTTGTTTTTCCTAATTGACCTTTACAGATCAACAGCTTCATAGCGTTGAACCCAATCTCCTCTGACATTGTAAATGATTTCATAGTACAGAGTTACTTAATTATTAGCAGTGACATTTTGGTGATGCTCGCATCAGCCATTCTTCAGCTCTAATAGTGCTGCACTGTCACTCAGCGAAGCTCTTCTTTGTCTTGAGACATCTGAGGTGACAGATTCAGTTATATACAGTATGATCGCTTGGGTTTACATGAGTGGCCAGGGAATTCATGCCAGGACTTATTGAATCTTATTGGTCCCACGGTGAAAGCCACATTCTTACATAGCTGGATTTATATCCCATGCACAGGTGTAGAGCCATTTTCCAAGCTTTATCTTCCTTCTCAATCCATCTCTCTGTAAACAAAAAACACAGGGAAATGTGAGCATCGAGCGCCCTGAAGGATCTGTGCAGGTTGCCCTGACAACTCCCCCATCATTCTGTTTCAGGAGCATCTCACCACCTGCTCGACAGACTTGCCACCACTTGTTTTTTCACTTTTGTGGGTCAGTGAGTTAGTTTGCTTCTGTTTACATGCTCATTTCTACTCAATACAATGGCATCTTGGGAAATGCATCTGCAACTTTTTTTTTTCACTTTTTCAATCTTAAAAATAAAGGTTGTTAAGGGTTTTTTTTTTTTTAGCAATGCTATCGAAGAACTATTTCAATTCAAGTTTATTTGTATAGCGCTTTTTACAATACAAATAGTTACAAAGCAACTTTATAGAAAATTATGTTTCTACTCTATTTAGTAGTAGCTTTATAAGTGGTGACTGTCAGTTTGTGCGCATATGACAGGATTTTTTGAAAAATTAATACAAGACGTAGTCAGCCAGACGATGAACATTATTAACAGCAATTATAATATGACTATAGTATAGTATTTGGTTTTTTTTTTTTTTAAATCTTAAAATAACTGTTTTTCTCAGCGCAAAGAACATTATTCAAAGCTTCATACAAATTATTCAAATTATTCAAAGCTGCATTATAGTGTACATTAATCCAGATACAATTGCAAATGCAATTTTTTTATGGAGCAATTTTTTTTATCTACATTTTGGCCGCAATGAGACGTTTTTATCCAGTGAAACCTGAGCATTTTGACGACTCTCTCACAAGTGGAAACATCTAATAATGCAGTTTTTGCATTGTTGAATGAACTGTGAAAGGTATTTGAAAATGTTTAGTCATGTGATGTGTATTGTACCAATAGATATCTCTGTTTATATTATTATGTTCCTGCAATGAGTTGCTAAAGGTTCTTTACTGGCATCTGTGTCAAGTCACCTTTATATTTATACATATATATATATATATATATATATATATATATATATATATATATATATATATATATATATATATATATAGCACTTTTAACAATACCGATTGCATCAAAGCAGCTTTTCAGTATTAAATAGACAAAATAGTGTGTAATAGTGCAAAATGACAGGGAAAACACTCAATTTTCTGTTATATTCAGCTCATTATTGATTCAGTGATGTCATCGCGCAGCTCAGTTCAGTTGATGATATCACTGGAAATTTTGCGTGTCCCCAACTAAGTATATGTTTCATGAATAACCTTAACATCCATGTAATCTTTCCACTCCACAAACGTTTCTTTAGATTTTTTAAATGTTATTTATATTAACAAAAGAAAAAAAAAGTTTATGTAACACTTTACTTAAAGCCTTTATATAGATGCATTGCCGTTATAATGCGTTATAATACTTATCCTTTTAATTGTCACATGTAATGTAACACACAAGCAAACTTTCAAGTGTTATAATGGTTATTATTCCTCATTTACTTTACTATTTTTATTTTCTGTTGCACTGCGGACAATTCTGTCATGAAAACAAATTCCTCGTATAAAGCTCATTCTGATTCTGAATTTTAACTTAGGTTAGAGTTATTTATGAAATGATGTAATGCATTACAATGTACATTATGAATACTCTTTCAGAATAATTTAATCAGTTATATAAAAAATTGTCTTTGCTCTTCCAAGCCTTTCAATGAGGGTAAGCGTGTGTTCAGAAGATGTGAAATAAAGTGAACGTATCTGTAATAAAACGTCCCTCACACGGCTCTAGGGAGGTGAATAAAGGCCCCCCGTAGCGAATCCATGTGTTTTTGTAAGATAAATATCCAGATTTCAAACATTTTTTTTCACTTCTGCTGACTGTGGGGAACCAAAAGATGTGCAGGTGGATGTGGTTAGTGATGAGCGTGGAGAAAGAACAAAACAAAATGCTAGTCACGAATTAGAAGCACAAAACGAGGATTTGTAAAGAAAAACGTCGGAGGATTTTGAAATAAGCCAAGAGGAGACTGGGTTTCTTTTGCTAAAGTAAGGAAACTTTGTTTAATGCTTACGTCTTCCATCTTCTACCTGCAAGTCTTCTGCGTCCCACAGTCAGCAGATATTAGAAAAAAAGTGCTTATTACGTTTAAAATCTGTATATTTCTCTTACAATGACACATGGATTCCCTAAGGGTTCTTAATTCACCCCTCAGAGCCGTGTGAGGGACATTTTATTACAGATGGGCACACTTTATTTCACATCTTCTAAACAGCTGACAACAAACACAACAAACTTTTCTCTTTCAGAATAATCTAATCAGAGTTGTATTAAAAATTGTCATTGCTCTTCCAAGCCTTTCAATGGGGTAAGCGCAATGTACACCTAGGATGCTTCGAGAGTGAGAAGGAGATGGACAAATTTTCATTCTCGTGTGAACTAACCCTTTAACTTCGACTTCTGCATCAATAAACTCCCAATTTACTACTTATTAATAGTTAGAAAAGTTGTTAAGTTTAGGTTTTGGGTAGGATTAGGGATGTATTAGAGAATATGTACTTTTTAAGTACTAATAAACAGCCAGTTTGATAAAAGGCATGCTAATATGCAACTAGTTGGAAGAAAAACTTTTGGAAATGAAACTGCCATTTTCAAATGTTTCCAAATTAGACATGGCCTAAAGAATCTTTTTCCACTATATATAATTATCTGGCTCGGCGTTCATCTTCAGTTCTCTCTTCACAGCAGTTCAGTCAGTGTACTGTTTGAGTATATGAATAACTCCGGGATATTGGTTTGGTTGAACTCAGAGGGAGTGTCAGCCACATTAAAAAAGTTAACAGCTTAAGTAATTTGTGGATTAATGCGTATTGGAGACGAGAACAGTTTCAAACGATTCAGTTCGATTTGGTGAACTTGTTCAAAAGATCCGGTTACAGCGAATGATTTGTTCGCGAACC
This sequence comes from Carassius carassius, assembly GCF_963082965.1. Classification (NCBI taxonomy): domain Eukaryota; kingdom Metazoa; phylum Chordata; class Actinopteri; order Cypriniformes; family Cyprinidae; genus Carassius; species Carassius carassius. The sequence goes on along the minus strand of NC_081762.1, from coordinate 15,389,848 downwards.
GGATATGACAAACTGTTTTGTTTTGAACTCTCTCTCACAACAGACACGGAAGAGAAGACAATGCTGAATAAAGTCGTCGTTTTTGCTATTTTTGGACCAAAATTTATTTTCGATGCTTCAAAAAATTCTAACTGACCCTCTGATGTCACATGGACTACTTTGTTGATGTTTTTCTTACCTTTCTGGACATGGACAGTATACCGTACACACAGCTTCAATGGAGGGACTGAGAGCTCTAGGACTAAATCTAAAATATCTTAAACTGTGTTCCCAAGATAAACGGAGGTCTTACGGGTTTGGAACAACATGAGGGTAAGTTATTAATTACATAAATTTAATATTTGGCTGAACTAACCCTTTAAGGTTCTTCATAGAACAACCAGAGACAATGAAGATTTTATTTTGTGGAGAAACAGTTGAACTTTTTTGTGATGTGTATTTGATGATGGGTGCATAGATGGTTGTTTTGACAGGCAGATGTATTAGATATCATTTCATCATTAATCATGAGTCTCATGCATTGTTATGTTTACTATGGAGGAGGCTGTTATAAATCTGTCTCAAGACTTTAAACGGTCCATTGGCAGCATATGAGGACAGCTCAATATTTTGAGCAACATCAGATCTGCCATTTCTGCAGGTAGCCAGCAATATCTAGAATTCAGACCTTGAGCATAACACGAGATGGCAGGCTGAAAGTGTATTTATTCTGCAGTCAGTTTGTCTTATTGATTCAGCTCTGCCTTTAATTGGACTTTCTGTGGGAAAAGAAGTGGTTGGTCGATAGAAGTGAAAGAGCAGCAAAACATTTGTTTACATGGGTATTCATACAAAATACCATCTGAATGCTACCGTATCACAAGTTTGTGAATGATCAGATGGTTTTCCAAAAGTAGACAGGCAAGCTTAAACCTTGCTAAGCTTAAACACGAGAACTTTGGCGTCCGAGTCAGAAGTTTATAGCTGCGGCTCTCACTTTCTTTTAAAAGAGTGTTTAATTGAAATACAAACTGTTTTATGGAAATTTTGTGCACCGTAAACCCCATTTAGGATTGAATTATGCGTTTTGATTTTTATGAAGACATTTCCAGTATTATTCTGATCACACTGTGAGTCCTAAGCTTTATGAGGCTGAAGGAATGGATATTATTGTTCTGCTCCATAAAGTCTGAGCTCTGTAATGTAAGAGAGTAACAAATCTCACAGCCAGCAGTCTTCCTGCCAGATTAATGCCGTTTGGATGCAACTCATTTTTGGATTTGTCTTCAGTGCGAGTTGTAACCTTACTTGAAAAGAAATTACACAAGTCATTCGATGAAAGGAGAGCCATTTGTATCCACAACATAAACAAAAAACAGAAATCTAATGTTATTTTGAAAGCTCTCTGGTATTTATATTTCTCTCTCTCTCTCTCTCTCTCTCTCTCTCTCTCTCTCTCTCTCATGTATATATATAGTTCTGAAACTTGTGTGTGTGTGTGTGTGTGTGTGTGTATGTATATAAAAATACAAGTGAGAGTAGAAACCTGCCAGCATTTCAAATTATATATATATAAATTTTAAATGTTGGCAGGTTCTACCTTCATTTGATTTTTTTTCCATGCTTGACAAGATTCCTATCAGAACAGAAAATGGTGTTTGGTTTTCAGCTTTGCTATTTCATGTTTATGCAAAAATCAGTTTACTGATTCAAAAAATGCTAATGAAAGTCATAACCTTGATAACGGGGGCATAATATCACTAAAATATTATTCTTTTATTCATTTAGCTTAAAATGGCACAGTGCAGTTTAATAGTACTTTAAGACGTAATTTTTAGATAAAATGATTTAAAAAAAAAAAACAAAGTACAGATATTCCAGAGTGACATCTATAGATAGATTGTGATATATATTTTTTTAATATTAAAGAAATTCAAAAATGAAAAATGCACCCATTTCGAATTACTTGTTGGCTTTAAATGTGATTGAATTAAGGAGGATAACTTCTCATATAGTATCACCAAGGAAATATTGTATGTGAATTCAACTAAAAAACAAAAAACTTGACAATGACATGTTTCAAAAGTCCAAGGTTTTCTGCCAGAAATGTGCAAGCAGTGAAGGAGTGTCCGTGACCGAGGGAGCAGCTCAGTTTGTGAGACAGCGGTGATGAAAGTCAGGTGCACCTCATCCTGAGCTGAACTCTGTTCTCTCGTCCCTCCTCTTGGCCATGCGCTCTGTTTCTGTCCCTGGACGTGGGCCGAGGTGATGGTGATTGAAGGATTAGCAGATCCCCAGTTGCTACGAGTCAACTGCAACTTCATAATGATGCATATGATTTGGAAACTAAATTTCTTGAAGGAAATACTAGTGATTGTTTTGCAGCAAAGGTTTAAAGTTTTAGGTAAATATGCATTGACTGCTGTATTGAATGCACTTGGCTGACAATGCACATGCATCTTGTTTTCATCAACATATCGGTTGCATCTGAAACCTAAAGCAGTCTGTGTGTATCAGACATGCTTTAAAATCATTATAATAGCACGGTTAATGTAGAACAAATTCAAGAGCGCTATACACTGAAAAAAAAAATTTAAATGAATAAATAAGGGTCTTATGTTTAGACATGATTTTGCATCTGTCCAAGTAGTGTAGACATAACAAAGCAAATATTTATTGAGTACAATGCTTTGAAGAAATGCATTTGAAATGAATTTGCTTGCTTCATTATTTTTTACTTTCCTCCACCACCAAACCAAACACACAGGATGATAAATGGAGACATACAAGTTTGCTTTCAAAAACTGACCAGATGGTGGCCTCTGTCTCAATACAATATAATGCTGATTTTTTTTTTTGGTTAAGTGTTCATGTTTTTGTCTGTGTTTGAGAGAATGATGTGTTGTTTTAGTACATTAAGACAGCATGTGGTAAGTGTGAATTTTAGAGCTCTATTATAAATGTTCAAGTAAGTAACATTGTGATTAAATTGTTTATTATTCATATTATTCATGTATTCATGTAACCACTTAGCTCAGCGTTAAATCAAAGACCTGTTCATAAAATGGCATTAAACATTGTTTGGTTGGTAAAATCAACATCTCAGGAATTTATTCAGGAAGAAGAAAAAAAAACTGACAGATGTTTTATACAGTATGTCAAAACTAAAACACAAATTCATAATGCACTTTATTTCCATAGAATATATGACATGTCCAGAGTTCAAAGGTTATTTGTCAAAATCCAGTTTTTTCTTTCTTTTTTTCTTTTTGGCTATATTCAGTTGATATTCAGCCTGTGTGTTTGTTCCTCAAATCTAGACAGATAAAGATCCTCTGATGAATGTAACAGATGCATATGTTCTGCCAAACAGCTTCTTTTTCAAATTCACTTCTTGAAAACAAGATCTCTACACACAATACTAGCACTTACAAATAAAAGTCCCCAAAGGGGGTTTCACAGCAATGCCATAGAAGAACCATGTTTGGTTCCAAATAGAACCTTTTAGAGTACAGTTCTTGAAGAACCCTTATTACCACTTTCTGAAGAACCCTTTAATAACCCATTTTCCACTATAAAGAGCTTTTGTGCAATGGAAAGGTTCTGTGGATGTTAAAGGTTCTTTCTAAATTTGTAGGGATTTTTTGAGAGTGAGTGTTTAATAATATTTCATATTTAATATTTTTAAATCACATTAGTACATCAACTGACTTTCGGTTGTCAAATGTGCTGGCATGAGCAGAGGTCACGTGTTTTGCATGAGGCTCTTGGGAATGACGTGCTGATTCCTGCATAAACACTCTGAGTGGGAGGTCACTTGGATCATTTCCCAGGGCCACGGCAAAGACATTTGACATTGGTGTGTATCCTTCTCCACCCATCAGCTAGCTATTCATCCTGCTCCATTCTTCTTTCCCAATGTCCTGGGTGTGATCTCTCTGCTGAAAGAAAGAGGCAGGCATGGGGAGAAATTAAAGGTCAGGTTTTGTGGGATTTTCTGTGAAGTGCCAATAGAGAGTTTCCTTCTATTTGTATAATCACGATTATGCTTTTTTTCTACCTAATGGGTTTTCATCAAAGCTGATGCAGGCGATGCTTTGTGCTCCCAGCAGACGTGATCAAAGCACAGGGGCTTAAACTAACTTACTATTTAACTCATCAGTGCTCAGAAAGAGCTCTAGTCCCCGACAGACATTAATCAGTTTAAACGCTCAATCTCAGCTTCCTCATCTTTGCTACTCGTTGTCAAAAAAAATAATATATATAGTTTAAATGGTTAGTAAATGTCACAAAACTAAGGTGTGATCAACAAAATCTTATATTTTAATATAATTTATAATAACATTTCAATTTATGAGTGTTTGAAATAACTTTTTCTAATTCTGTGTGAATAATTTTGGAAACTTTAGTATAGGGACCAATACTCACTATTAACTAGTTGCTTATTAGCATGCATATTAATAACATACAGGTGCATCTAAGTAAATTAGAATGTCGTGGAAAGGTTTGTTTATTTCAGTAATTCAACTCAAAATTGTGAAACTCATGTATTAACTAAATTCAACACACACAGACTGAAGTAAGTCTTTGGTTCTTTCAATTGTGATGATTTTGTCTCATGTTTAACAAAAACCTACCAATTCAGTAACAAATTAGAATACTTCATAAGACTAAAAAAAAATAGTGAATTGTTGTTCTTCTGGAAAGTATGTTCATTTACTGTACATGTACTCAATATTTGGTAGAGGCTCCTTTTGCTTTAATTACTGCCTCAATTCGGCGTGGCATGGAGGTGATCAGTTTGTGGCACTGCTGAGGTGGTCTGGAAGCCCAGGTTTCTTTGACAGTGGCCTTCAGCTCATCTGCATTTTTTAGTCTAGTTTCTCATTTTCCTCTTGACAATAGCCCATAGATTCTCTCTGGTGTTCAGGTCTGGTGAGTTTGCTGGCCAGTCAAGCACACCAACACCATGGTCATTTAACCAACTTTTGGTGCTTTTGGCAGGGTGGGCAGGTGCCAAATCATGCTGGAAAATGAAATCATCATCTTCAGAAAGCTGGTCAGCAGAAGGAAGCATGAAGTGCTCCAAAATTTCTTTGTAAACGGGTGCAGTGACTTTCCAAAAAACACAATGGACCAACACCAGCAGATGACATTACACCCCAAATCATCACAGACTGTGGAAACTTAACACTGGACTTCAAGCAACTTGGGCTATGAGCTTCTCCACCCTTCCTCCAGACTCTAGGACCTTGGTTTCCAAATGAAATACAAAACTTGCTCTCATCTGAAAAGAGGATTTTGGACCACTGGGCAACAGTCCAGTTCTTCTTCTGAAGTTCTTCTTCTGAAGGACTGTTCTTAGAAGTTTACTGAGGCAAAAGTCATAGTTAATGGTTTGTTAATAGTGAGAAATGGACCTTAAAATAAAGTTAATGATTTAAATTAATTAAATAAAGTAAATAATTTTACTTGTGGTGGCCTTATTTTCAGCAGCCATAAAGTAAAACAAACAAAAAAGGTAAAATAATAAACTGTTAATATTGTGAGTGAATAATTATTTAACAAGCAGAGTTTTAATAATGGGGTATTTATTTAAAATAGAAATAGACATTAGTTTTTTTTCTGAATAAAAGGATCACTTTCTTTCTTTTTTTAAACATTTCTCAGTGAATCTATACTTTTGAACAGTGATGTGGACTAAGCGATTTCCCCATGATATTTCACTTGCTGTTCTAAAATGTATTCAGATAAATTAGGATGGCAAAACTGAGAGTTACTGGACACTTAACTGACATTCACTTCTGATCAATTTACAAAACAAATTGCTCTTGTTCAATGTGAAGTCTCTCTCTATCAAAACTTTTTGTGTGTAATAAAATCCAGATTTAGAGATATATCTTATCTTTCACCAGCATTTAATCGCTGCATTCTCTGCATTTAATTGCAGGGAAGTCGTGGCCTAACGGTTATTGTCCATTTCACAGTATGTCTTTGTTGCACTTTTCATAGATTTTTATTTATTTATTTTGTTTATAAAAAATGTATGTATATATATATATATATATAAATATATATATATATATATATATAAATATTTTCTGCAGGATAACAGTATACAGAACAGTTTGTTCAGTAAGTCACACAGTCATTGTTAATGGAGTCTGGCTTTAGAAAATCACTGTACTTCATAATGGCACAGAGTGATGTTTTAGAAAAAAGCTATTTGTTTCTTCTCAAACTTGTCTTAGCCATTGTTTCCATTTTGCTTGCATATTAATAGAAGTAGTCGTGGGAGATAATTGATACTTCATGAAAAGCTCTACCATGCGGTATGAATCCAGAGACCTGACAGCTGCATTCAGATGAAGTCTTACGGCTCTGAGGAACTCATCATGGAGATAAATGGAAATTTACCTTACATGCTATTCAAATATATTCATATTCACCATTTGTATTTCTCAAAGAACATTTTTGGAAACATTTACAGCAGTTCTGGTCTGCGTGTGTGCCTGTGTGTTACCAAGCTGATTGTTTTTAATGAATCTGTCACTCTGACTTTATAGAGCTGAAGATCTTCCCATCATGCCTTCAACCTGTAATGGCCTCAGACTGAGACTTGAAACAAAGCTAAACTTCTCCCACAAAAACACTCGGAAAGATACCAGCGGTAACCAGGAAAAACTAACTTTCTTAAGTGTTTATATATCCTATTTGCAAAACAAACGAAGAATTAGCCTGGTTTAGCCACCGCTAATCGCCTGAAGACTCAGTAAACACAAATTACCAGCGACGTCTCAGAGCCAGACTCCAGTTTAATCTTTCTTGACACAAACATCATTAAACTTGCACATTAATGGCAAGTTTTGGGCAAAAGAAAATTGTCATTCATAAATGTTCTCAGCCCATTTTCCCACTAATATACATAATTTTTAAACTCTTGTTGAACTTTACAAAAATAATTATTTGGGCTGTTTTTATAATAAAGCTAATCTACTGAACTTTAATAGAGCATGTCATAATTATATTATCGTAATAGCACAAAATTTTGTCCAGATTTTACAATAAAAAATATTTATTATAATAAGAAAGAAACTGTCATTTCAATAAAAAAATGCATGATAGTTGTATCTTCTTGATGCAGTGGGACCACTGTGGGTCTCATCTCTTAGCTATTATGCACAAATGGCTCATGGAAATAATTTATTGAGAATGATAATTGTATATCTGTGTTCATACAGCTGTACTGAGTGATTCTTTTTCATATATCCCATTGGGCTCACAGATTGCACAGTTATTAAGTCATGATACAATCAGTAGTGTTTGTGATTAATTCAAATCCACAGTCATTGTCTTCAGCACAAAGAGATGAAAGAGATTTGAACGCCTGGAGAAAAGCAGAATCAAAGGCTCACGATTGTCATGTTATGTAGTGTTTTGTGTATGCGTGTGATGATGTACCACTTCCCCCGACAAGACTAAATATTAATCTCACAGTGGTGCGTGACGTGACATCAGCAGACACTGGTGTTTGCTCAGTTCAAAGTTTTCAGAACTGAATGGTTGTGATTTGATTCATTTTAGGAGCTTAAGAGAAGTCAGCGGGAATGCCTAAAGGAATATTCCAGGTTCAGTACAAGTTGAACTCAGCACAATGTTGATTACCATAAAAAAAACCATTTTGAGGTGTCTCCTTTTTTTCTTTTGAAAATACAGCTAAAAAATCTGATTTAAAGCATGGCACTTACTATAGAAGTGAATGGTGTCAATCTAAGTACTTGTTGTTTTAATAGTAAGTAACGTTTTTAGAGCATAAAAAAAAACCTTTTCTGTGTAAAATTACAATGTTACCAATTTTAACTTCAGAATGTCAAAAAATACTTAAACTTAATTTTTAACAGAACAAATGGTTTATAAAAAATGGGCCCCTGTTCACTTCCATTTTAAGTGCATCACTGTAACCTGGATATTAGCCTTTTATTTTTAGGAAAACAATGGACGAGTTTAAGTAATTTTTGCAGTAATGAACGTTATGTCACAAAATTGTCGACTGAACTTAACTGAAAATATTCTTTTAAATCATGTGTTTGTAATCTCTCGATTCCCAAAAACAATAATATGCGAATTTGGTAACCGAAACCAACCAAAAAGAAAGCAAATATCAAAACGCCAGTATCCTGAGCTTTTCAAAACGAGAAGTCAGTAAAGAGACACCACAGCGAACATTTTCATAAATATATATCTGATTGAAATTTTTGAACAAAACAACAACATCACTAGACTGTCATCTCTGGATCAATAGCAAATGAAACTCTGATAGAAAAGAAATGATTACAAAGAAAAATCATTTTCAGAATGAAACTTGAGATAAATCCACAGTGTATGTTTATGGAGGACATAGTCGATTGAATACAAAACCTATACTCACAAATCAACTGAACTAATTGCATTTTGTGACTCGGGATGAAAAATGCAATAATGAATTCATAGATCCTTTTTTCATTTTATCATCATTCAGATATAAATTAAATAATGTATCAGATCAATTTGATAAGGAAATCAGGAATCAGTTTGAAACCTTCACAGATTAAAATAATATTTTAAGACATTACCTTGTATATTTAAATCCAATTATATACATCAAATTCTTCATGAATAATGATACTACTGAGAACAGAAAGGCCAAATATTTAATATTTATGGCATATTTAGGACAAGTTCTTCATATTTAGGCAAATTGGCTACAATGCCTTAATACTCATATTAAGAACACATATGACCCTGGACCACAAAACCAGTATTATGTCGCTGTGGTATATTTTTAGCAAAAGTGCCAAAAATCATTAGGCTATTAAGTAAAGATCATATTCCATGACGATATTTTGTCAGTTTCCTACCATAAATATATCAAAACTTAATTTTTTGATTAGTAATATGGAGGACTTTATTTGGACATTTAGATTTTTTTGCACCCTCAGATTCCAGATTTTCAAATTGTTGCATCTCAGCCAAATATTGTCCTATCCTAACGAACCATACATCGATGGAAAGCTTTTTTATTCAGCTTTCGGATGATGTATTAATGTGAATTGACACTTAAGACTGGTTTTGTGGTCCAGGGTCACATATGCTTTGTTGAATGTTGCTGTACTTGTCATTTTATCCTCTATACAGTTATTTTCAGTCCAATTAGGAAGATTTCTCACTGTCCTAAATATTTTAACGATGGAACATTAAAACCAAGTATGTTTATCCAAATCAGTTTAGATGTTTTTCTGGCCATGTCTGAATGGACAGAGAGCACATGCTAGGAGCAAACAAAGGACATTTGTCAGTCCTGCACCTGTAGAGGCTGATGGTTAGTGGATGTGACACCGGCTCTGCCAGAAATATCCTCAACTGCTGTCTGAGCTTCCACACCCTCAGGACAGATCAAACCACATCTTAGTCACAAAGTCAATTACACTGAATGTGATTAGCCATGAAGTTAAACCTTTAAACTGAAATGCCAAACCAAGATGCATGCTCTTGCTGGGAATCAGACATATGCCTTAGTTTCTGAGATATGAGTAAGATGAATTCATGCTTTAAATAGCAAAGAATATTTGGGATGCGTGTATAATATAATATCTAAAAATATATGCAAATTATAAACAGGGGTACATATTTTATGTACAATGTAGAGGCAGAGTTTGTACATATGGACACAATTACAAAGAGGTGAAAGATTGTCAGTATATATATATATATATATATATATATATATATATACAATTTCTGAGAGCACAATAGTTTTTAGTGACATCTCCAATAAAAGCAACAGACACTTTGAAAACATGAGCAAGAAATGTCACTTTTTGACTTCAAACTTATAACTGTAGCTCAAACAAGCTTAATGACTTGTTGTATTTACACCATAATAAATCAATTTCACGTTAGACTAAAACAATTACATGGTAAATACCAAGTCCAAGATACTGACACAGCTCACAATGAATGACCCAACTGTCACAATTTCACCTCAAACCTGTAGAATCACAACACTATGTACAGCTAAACATCTCTTTTAAATACACGTATAGTGTTGTAGTCCAAAGTAACAAAAAATAATAATATTTCGTACAGAAAAAAAAGAGACAAGCTTGTTTCCAGAGAATTGTTGTATTGAATAGATAAATTCACATTGTTAGGAAATGTGAGCATTCCTATACTGTAAATCCTTAAACTGATTTTTGCATGTGATGTTTAAACAATAAGGTATTTGATTCTCATTTAGCAGATTCTGATGCATTTATAAAGAACACTTTCATTGTAGTTGCACATGTGCATTTGATATCTGAGTAAGTTGTTACTGCATTCTTGTGACAGGTAATGCCAACTCGGTGACAGCTGCCTGTCATCACATGCATCCCAGACGCGGCTGATTTGAGCCAAGAGGGTCTTGTTATCCTCACAGTCTTCCAGTCTACACACGCTTAAATATACTGTACTGTATGTAGGCGTGCTATTCTACATTTATTTTCAGAAAACACCAAAGTATTTCTGACAACATCATTTCTTCAGGCTTAGAAAGATGGGTTGCTTTGATTTTAATAACGTTTGGAAACCTACAATATATGCATGTTTTTGTATGTATCACTAGCAGTTAAAAATTTTGTGGTCTAAATGATTTTATATATATTTGAAAAAAGTATTTTAGGCTCACCAAGGCTGCATTTATTTGATTAAAAATACAGTACAACTTTTTAATAGCATCAAATATTATTACAATTTTAAATTATTCAAATTAAAAAAAAATTTTTTAATGTAATTTATTACTCTGATGGCAAAGCTGATATTTCAGAAGACATTACTCCAGTCTTCAGTATGATGTTTCTTATTTTTAGGAAACATGTGAGGAGATTTTTTAGGATTCTTTGAAAAAGATAAAGTTCAAAAGAAACTAAATATATGTATTAAAAATATATTAACAATGCCAAAGTCTTATTTGTCACTTTAATGCACACATGCTGAAGAAAAGTATTAATCTCTTTCAAAAAATTTAAATCTTACTGACCCCACAGTTATATATATATAGTTTAAGATATAAATGTTATATTTAGAGCACAATTTATTTTGCTCTAATTTCTTAATTTGGTGCTTCTTATTTTCAGCATAAATCAGTGAGTCCCATCAGTAATTTGTGGTCAAAAAATGGCAAGTGAAGAAAAGTGGATTATTGATCACTAGTTGAAAACGTGAAGTAAATTTGGTGCATTCATGACACGTGGATTTTGGTTTCCAAGAGGAAATACACTTGCTGGTAAAGTAGCACTCCATAACACTAAAAAGATGCATTGAAATCAGACTTTCATAAATACAATCTGCACTCTAAAACACGGGAGCTTATTAAATATATATATATATATATATATATATATATATATATATATATATATATAGTTTTGTTTTTGTTTACGGAATACATTTTTGTGCATATCTATGCACAGGTTTATAAATTTTCTTTTAAGCAGTCCTAGAATTGTCCATGTTGTTCGTCTTTTCCTCCACACCCCCTTTCGCAACAAAGACGAGGCAGAAAAGTACAGCTGCAAAAACAATAAAGCAGTCAGGAGTCTCGCAAGACAGATAAAAAGCTATTTTCAAATGCAAAATGACCGTCAGACAGATCTTTGTAACCTCCTTTGACATTTCACCACCATCAGGAACAGGATTCAGGCACAGAAGAGCTTTCCTTTGTTCAGAGACAGATGAGCATAGCCTGTCCTCTGGAGGATCGCTTCCCAGTGGCTTTAGAGAAACACTCACAAATCAACACATCCTTTGGTTTTTTGCAGAGTTACTTTTTTCATTTGTGGCCACAAGCCCAAAAAGGATGTGAGAGGAGCCTGACACTAGCAGCTTTAGTATGACATTTTAAAAAGTGCATCCCATGTCTGTATTTTTTAACGTTTCCTTTGCATTTCAACTCGCAGAAGCAGAGTTGAAGAGAATATAAACAAAGCCTTAGAATAATATTTCACCAGAAAGGGCTTTGCCAACACAAGGCTTTGAATGTTCTGGTGTCAGCGCTTAAGTGCTGTCTGAGTCGGGGAGTTTGCGAACGTTCAGTCAATCTGAGTCCCCAGTCTCCAGTTTGATTGAATCACTCTCTTTCCCAGTATTATCTTTCTCTTCAAATGTTTACGCGTATGTGTCGGCCGTCTTGAGGGCCACTAGCTCGGAGTCTTCTGTTTGTTTACCATTCAAGTGTTCACTGTTGCAGTCATTATGATACATGAAGGCAGGCACCTCAGTGATGGAGGTGGCGGTGTAGGAGGTGGATCTCATGGAGCAGTGCTCGCGTCGTCGCTGACCCCACTGGGCTTTGTACTGCATCCACTGCCTTTTCAGAGCTCCCTGGACCTGCAACATGTAACAGTCTGTTACAATAGAACTTTTACTTATTTCAAATCTTCACTATGGCTTCATCTATATGCCATAATGCATCATATAGAGATTGAGGTCAGTAGAATATTTAGAAAAGTCTCTTATGCTCACCAAGGCTGCATTTATTTGATCGAACATCCAGTAAAATAGGAATATTGTTAAATATTATAACTATTTAAAACAAGTATTTTCTATTTTACTCTATTGTGATTCTTCGTTGTGTTCGGTGTCACATGATCCTTCAGAAATCATTCTAATATGTTGATTTGAATCTCAAGAACCATTTATTATTATTATAAAACCCATACTAGTAATAATGTTATAATATAAAAACCATAATACATTTTTACAGGATTCTTTGATCAATAGAAGGTTCAAAAGAACAGTATTTATTTGAAATAGGAATATTTTGTCATCTTTTGTTTTCTTCCTTTCTGAAGTATTTATTTAAAAAAAAAAATCCTGACCCTACATTTTTATGATTTTGGCTGTACTTGTGCATTCGCCAGTGACGTGTACAAAGTTTGAATGTGTAATAAAATTGGCAACAGCTATAGTCATTTTTCCTTGTGCTCAGACGTCTCCTCACTCACAAGATTCTTTGAGTCTTTGTAGTTTTATTATAGCCATCCTTGAAGACGAACTTGATTTAAACACAGTCTATGATCGTTTGCTACATTCAATATGCAATTTAGTTAAATCATTATAAAATCAGCTTTTATTGAATTGAAAGTTAAAGCAATTTCATGTAGCAGGTTTTAGTTTAACATCTGTTTTTATCTGGTACATCTGGTGTCCTAGAAAAGTACAATTGTCAGGACGTTGTGATTTGACAAACTGCACTGCACTGTTTGTGCATCAGAGTTACTTTAAAGGAGCTATGTGGAGGTTTTTACTTAAAAAAAATCTTTAAGATAGAGTTTTCATTTGTACATGTATGAGCCAACCATGATGTAAAAAAAAGAATGACACCTCGACTGTCCACCACGGTTGCCTCTATCAGCCTGTAGGCTCAATTGTGTGTGGAGGAGTAGGGCCCGAATTGGCGCGAAAATTCACAAAATGTGACATCATGCGCGTTCTCTTCTACTTGGGCTTACAACCGTACGGCACGCCAGCCATTATAGTAAGCAGCGGCAATAGTGTTTTCAAATGGACTCTGCGGATGGAAAGAAGCGACCAGCCTCCAGCACAATTCAGACACCCACGGACACTTCTCGTAAGTAAAAAAAAAAAAAGAGCGTGCGCACGGAGAACGAGCATGAGACTGGCTGCAGTTCCTCTAACGGCCACTGGTGTCAGTAACGGTTAGAAATTTCAGAACCTACGCAATGCTCCTTTAAAGAGAAAAATTACTTGCACTTATGTGTTTTAATTAATTGAGTACCATTTAAGGTTAAATTATGTTTTTATTTTAACCTCTGTGTATTTAGTGGATTTGGAGAATGAATGAATTATATTAATCTATTATTATCATAACTGAATTTGATGTGCCAATTACCACTCTGTGTATTTTTAACACTTAACTAAGGAGGATATTGGATCAGGCGCAGTCTAAAGGAGACAGGGGCATGATGGAAGGACATTAGACTAGAACGAATCATTCCGCTGAGGTAAACAAACACCACCACAAAGAAAATATTATTCTGTGTCAGTGGCTCATTTATTGTCCTGAAACTGGAGCTGTGCTTAGGACACATCCAAATAGTTTGTAGACGCGCTGATGCTGATGCGAGCTGGCTGCTCATGCATAGGCTAATAATTGACCCATTTTCCAGGCCCAGAAATAATTCAGCATGTTCAAAACATGACTTACAGATAGGCGGCTGAAAGGCGCTAATTCATTCCATTCAAGTTCATGCCAGGAACCTCATGCTGAGTATTCGAATGAAACTGTCTCTTCATTGTTTTGGTTTTGTCATGCATAAGTGCTCTAAGTCTGTTTTCCTCAAGTCTGGTAAATGTACTTTGACGTGCTTGTTGGTATTTACTGCCACTTAATACTCTTTTCATGCACCCCCTCACTTCCAGAGAAACGTTGAAAGCGTCTGGCTTTCAAATAGATGTTTAGTGAATGTGAAAATACACGATGTGAGAAATGTCTCCGTCTTTTGTGATTATGACCAGCCCTTGAGAAAAATATATCAGAGTCAGTATAATGATCTCAATCAGATTACTCGAAAGAAGTTTAAGCCTACATTTAAGAATCATGAATATGATTTCAAATAAAATTTCTATCCATTTGACTTACTCAGTTTGAACATATTAACTTACAGAACTAATACATTTAATGTGATGCATATTTATAAGTCATACATAAATGAAACAGGCAAGATTTCTGCTATCAAAAAAATCATGCATTATTTATTATTAACTATTTGCGTCTATTAGATTTCATTTAATAAGTCATCTTTTCAAAATGCATTTAAGTAGCTTTAAATCTGCATACATTTGTTTGAAATCAGTTCAATTTATTCCGTTAAAAAGTTGCTGTGGAACAAACAATATTCAGTGAGTTAAAATGTTTGAGATTGAAGGACGTTTGATTTATTGACGATACATATATAAACCTAGTTATTAGATTAAGATTATTAGTTTAGACACAGAGTATGATAATGTACTTGCCTTTGCCTCATTGATAGCTCACAGACTAATTTTACTACACAGGAAGTCTTCTAAATCTCCTCCAACTTTTTCATGGTTAGAAGATTTGTAGCTTTAAGAGGTTCCACTGACAAATTTTATAAAAACTGTGGTCCTCTACTTGACTTTGTTAAAAAAAAAACCCTGATGCTGTATTTGAATTTTCATGCCATATTATTGGCCGTCTATTGAGGAACACTTGTTTAGACACATAGACTGTTACTCCCTACAGCTTTTATTAAAGTTTTCATAAAAGCAATAAAAGTCGCCAGTCATATCATGTGTGCTTCCTGAAAGATCATAGAGGGAAGTGGCATCAACCATGTCTGAATCAATGTGTCAGTTGCACAACATGGCCAGGTACTCAACCAGAAACTGGCTGTACGCCTGACTGACTTCCTGATCACCAGCCACAAGCAATTTGGTGTTTTGACAAAACGTCAAGCTATCCCAAAGGTTGCGTCCTTCACAGGGGGTGGTTTCGCTTAAATGAAGCCCCTTTTTATAAGGATGACATTTCTTTTATAAGGCATTATTTTGACATTATTTAATGTGACGTGGCAAGTAATTGTCATTATTTAGTCAACCTCATGTCACATAAAACCTGAAACCTGAAGTCATCTGAAGACATTTGATAGTTTTTATCAGAAAAGGGTTGAAAATTTGATAGTTTTTCACTGATAGTCTGAGGTACCTCTCGAAAGTCGTTCTCCATTCCATATATTCAAACTGGTGATTCAAGTTTAGTTGAAATACATGTGAAATTTGACATCACACCTTTGACAAGACAGATCTTGCCACACTATTTTTTTTTGTTTAGTTTTTTTGTTTAAGTGTGAATTATCTAACACAAACAAGTCTGATACTTTTATGAGAGTTTTGTGATTTTGCAAGGAAAATAATAATAATATTCTTTAAAAACTTAAAACTGAGTGACGTAAGGGTAGGTAGATTATGGAAGTGTGTTTCTGCCCCAAAATATAAAAAAAGTAATTGCGACTTTTTATTTCACAATCTAGTCTTTTTTCTTACAAGTCTGAGTTTAAATCCCACAATTTTTTTTTCTCAGAATTGTGAGATTTAAAGGCAGAATTGCAAGATATAAAAATAATTTTGAGAAAATTCTGATATAAAGTAAAAACAATTTGACAAACTATTATTATTTTTATTCAGTGGTACATATTTTGCAATTTAGAAAAAAACAACAACAACAAATATATCAGAATTGTGAGATAAAAAGATGCAATTAGCCTTTTTTTCTTTCTTTTTTTCTTGACAGAAACAAGCTTCCATAGTAAATAAGGCCACAATTTGAGTGAAATATGCATTTATGTGTTATAAGGATATTGCTCAGTTAACTTACCTCTCCATTGAAAAAGCAGAATATGGTTGCCACCAGCAATCCCTTGCAAACCAGAAAACATAGAAGCATTAGCAATCATTTTGAAGTGTGCTCCACAAGTAAAAAGAGTTAACATTCAATCTGAGTTACCTGGTAATGCATTAATATGTGCATGATGTAATCGTATATCTCTCCTGCCAAGCGGTTCTCTGGCCGCCAAGGGAATATGACGAACTGAATGCCCAATAAGGGCACCAGAATGAGGGTGGCCCTCACTGCCTTCATATACATGTTAGACTCAGCTCTATGCGTATCTCTCAGTTTGGTCACCAAAACCCGTACTATGTTCAGCAGAAAGAATAAATTGACCTACAACATAAAAGATAAAAATAAATACCATTGTTCTCCAAACAGTCCTTAACTAACATGCTCTATTTAGATTTTAATTTCACACAGCGTTGCCACAATTAGCTTGATTAACTGTAAATGAACAAAGCCACTGACTCGATAATCCAATTTTAACAAAAAAGCGATCTAATGAGATGTTAAATGCAATATTTGTCATTTTTGCACTAAGAACATCACATTGCATTAAAAGTTTTCCTCAACAGTAAGCATACTCAAGTTTTTTTTTCAATATTAAAATGGATTATTCAGGGCAGATACATAATAAACTTATTATAATAGAGAAATATATTCAATAAATGTAAAAGACGCTGACTCACTAATAAAGCTGCCATGATGGGGCCGTGAACCACATAGAGCAGATGTGTCTCCACACTCATCCAGCAGCTAGTGGAAAATATAATAAATCCCATATCAGACCCACTGTCCACTAAACCTGGCCTGTCTTCTGTATTTACTGCTGAAAAGCAGTGAACATTACTCACTTGTCATCAAAGTATTTCTTCCTCGCCACAGCATGGATGGATGCAGGCACCAAGGGGAATCCTGTTGAAAGGAGAATTAAGGCATCAGTCAAACACGAAATATTATACCTATAATGTAAAATGAATGATAATACTGTAACTGTTATTAGACGCCAAGCCATGACTTGATCACTTGATTTATTGAAGTATTTAAAATCATAGCGCTGTACAAACTCAGCATCTATAGGCTAAATAAAAGAAATTGTCTTTGATGCATGAGAAATTGGGCAATGGAGGGGACGATTATCAGTGAATAATGACTGATATTTTTGAATATCTTCAGATGACTTGGAAAATGATGCATCGATGATATTCACTATGTTTCCATTCACCTATTTTTAGACGCATTTTGGAATATCGCATAAAAAATGCTGGATGGAAATGCCAAGATGCGCATCAATTCTAAAAATGCACATAAAAAATGTATGCACACAGAATAAACTTTTTATCTGATTCGTAAAAATGTGCATAAACTACAATGGAAACACATTTACCACATAAATACCACCATGCGCATCAAAAAAGTTACGTGACTACTTATTCTCTTACTTTTCTTAGTGATATTTAGTGTCAGCTTATCAGGAAGTGACGATTTTGTTCTCTTTGACTCGATGGAAATGGTGGTTTATTCGCGAATGTTTTATGCAATATTCCAGTTTTGTGCATAAGTTCAATTCGCATCTTTGGATGTAAACATAGCTATTAACTACTTTTATAATACATCTAGGGTTCAAGAGTAGCTTGGATATTCTACAAACATTTTTGTTCTGCTTTTTTCATTGGTAAATGTAAGTCATAACAAGAGAGTGAAACAAGAGCATTTGAAACAAGACACTTAGGACCTGATCTTCCATAAACCGTCATCATAAAACTGCCAGTTCATGGGACTATCAAACCATGAACCGCAAACATCCACAAATGTCCAGCACATTGTTTTGTAAGTGTGGATTAGCTGATTTGTCTGTGTTTAAACAAGTGTTTGTGCCGGGGACAGTGTTTTCTGTTTATGGAGCATGAGGACATGACCATGGGCAAATGTATCCAATAAATTATGGAGCAAAGACTGATGAAACAGCTGCCTATGAAAACAGGTCACGCTACACTCCGTGCTGAGCAAATAGGGAGGGTGTTCATATTTACAATTTAGGGTTTGCTGACAGATGGGAAAGCAAAACTAGGAGCAGTGGGGCAGCAGAGCTGGCAGAGACTCACCCCAGCCCAGAAGATAATACCAGTGCAGGTGCTGCTCCTCGGCAAATACGGCCACCACAATCAGTGTGTGCAGGTAAATCCCCTCACAGAGCATCCAAAAATAGTTACAGCCCAGCATGTACATGTGGAAGAAGTGAAGCACCTTGCAGCCAATCTGCAAAAGGGGGGAAATGAAGTAGACAGGTGCTTTAAGATTCACTGCAAAAAGCAATTTAGGCAAAAATAAAATCTGACAGGACAGCCCTGCTGAAAAAACTAGCTTACAGCAATGTAAATGACCATGGTCCAAGCTGATTTGTGCTGGTTTGGTTCTGGTCTAGTTAAGATAGCTGCATTCAATAAATGAATGCAGTTGTTCTCAGCTGGATGATAAAAATTATGGTCATCATTTATTTTAAAGTCCAATTCTTTCTATTAACAAACCATTAACTATGACTTTTGCCTCAGTAAACTTCTAATGTGCTTCTTATTAGTAGTTAGTAAGGTAGTTGTAAAAGTTTTAGTTAAGGGGTAGGATAAGGTCATGCATAATATTTGCTTTGTAATTACTAATAAACAGCCAATATGTTATTAATATGCATGCTAAAAAATACTGTAAGCAACTAGTTAATAGTGAGAATTGGACTCTATACTAACGTGTTACCAAAATTATTATTACTATCAATTTCATGAACTGTACATGCAGCATTATTAACATTGTTTTTCAGTTTTCAAGTTTTTAATATTTTCATTAAAAAAATGTATGTACATTTATAGCATTATAATTTGTGTTTTCTTTCACGGGCATTAAATTACATAAAGGGAATAATGGCAAGTTTAGCTCTTTATCTCTGTGACCAACATAATCAATCTCTCGATATTTTGCTGTGGGGGCAACTGAGAACACAAAAATGATATTTGTTATAGTTTCACCATTCCATTCACCACTGTTGAGGTTGTCCCAAATATTACAACGTCCAAATGTGAAAAGGGTCCATTTGTGAAATTATTAACATGACATACACTGATTAGGACAAGTGACAATTTTATAAATGCATAAACAACAGCAGAAGTGTGATTTAACAGCCTAACACATTGAATAGACACTGATCCAATTGTTGTTTTAGTTTCAGCCAAATTACTAAGTGACAGATGGATTCACATCAAAATACCATAAAGTTTTTTTTTGTGGACGGCTCAGCTTTGAGATCATCAAGAAAAATATGGAAAGCATTTTCTCCTTCAAAAGTACATTTATTTTGCTATCCTAATCATGCATATTATTAGGATGGATAATGGATAGTGGATTAGGATCATTTGTTGCAGTTTATTATTTGAATTTGGCAGTGTTTCTTTTTTTCGATTGTCCACAAGAACAGTTTAGACTAAATATTCAAAAAAAAAACATTTTTAAACAGGTTCCATAAACTTAAGTTCACATTCTGAATTCATTGACTTGCAATTACTGTAACTTCACAAATACCTGCAGAATATTTATTTTGTCCATTTTTATCTCTTTAACATGGCCTGGACATTACCTTACTCTGCATGTTTGAGATGCTCCTTTTCTGGCTCCTTTTTAAGAACATGTGTGCAGTTTTAATTAGAAAATGCTGGCAAAAGTGTCTATTCTCAATCCGCTGAGCTCTGGAACACACACCTCCCAAAAACACATCAGTCATCCAGATTAACTTTTTACCATATGTCCATAGCTCTCATCTGCCTGCTGCACCCACAAAACTAGCAGCAAGTCCTCACACATGTTACTCTCCACGCACAGCTTTCCTTTAGAAGTCAAGGCTTCTTTACTTCAATTCAAATGTCCTTGATATGCAATGGCATTCTTGTCGGACTATCTCAGAAACAGAGAGTTTAAAACTAAAAGTGGGTAACTCTGTCTGTAAACTCTTCTCCTTGAGACTGGGGATGCATTCTGTATTGATTCTGCAGAGTTGGAAGGAAAAACAGAAGGAGCTTGTTCTCCAGGCTGAACAAGGATACCGTATATTAAATACACTAAGAATGCACCCACCCCCGTAAGAATGCACATTTCAAGACATCTGCATTACACTGGCTGCGTAAAACGGATATCATTTTGTGTAAGCATGGTACAAGTTTTTTTTTTTATGAAGTAGTCTGGTGAATGTGATCATGCATCTCTCAGACACAACCCAATATTCTCAGGCAAGTAAGAACAGTGATTATCGTCTTTCTGCAACTCCAAATCTACACCTCCAGTGCACTCTAGTCCTTTAAGAACTTCAGAATCTATTCATCCAATCCTCCACACATGATGACAGGCCTTTCAAACCCCGAACAGCAGGGTGCAAAAACTCATTTTAGACTGTCTCACTTTTTAGCTGTTTTTATATCAGAAAAAAAAGAATAGGCAATTCTCCTCAATCACTAGATACAGTAGCTAAAAGTTAAAGTTTTTCTTGAAATGCATCTCCTCACCACACCTCTTAGATCATGCAGTTCATTAAAGTGTGGCAGATTTATGTATTCCTCCATACAGAACAAAACCTGAAAAGAACATTATTCCAAGCAAAGATCGTATGCAATGAAAATACAATGAGAATTAAACAGTTTTGTGGTGGACTCAAAATGCGCTTCGTCCAAATAGCAAAAACTCTTATACTTGCCAGATATAGAATATATAGCTTAATGATCTTCATTCAAATTTATATACGGTTTTTAACCAAGAAACTGTTTAAAATTATATGTAATGTGAAAAAAAAGTTGTTGTTTTTTCTCATTATTGAAACTGAATATATAAAATACCATTCAAAAGTTTGGGGTCAGTCCGATTTATTTATGCTCAGCATGACTGCATTTATTTGATCAAAAATACAGTAAAAACAGTAATACTATGAAATCTTATTAACCGTTTTCTATATTATAATATTTTAAAATGTAATCTAATATGCCAGTTTGCTGCTTGAGACTCACTTCTTGAACATATCAAGAAACATTCATGTTGAAAACAGGTATGCTGCTTAATATTTTTGTGGAAATTATTCTATATTTTTTCAGGATTCTTTGAAAGTTCAAAAGAACAGCATTTATTTCAAACAGAAAACTTTGCAACATTCTGAATGTCTTTTCTGTCACTTTTGATCCAGTTAATGTGTCACAAGGTGACGATCTTTAGGGGCGGAACCAAAATTCGGGAAGTTTGGTTCCGCCCGGAAGCGTTTCCGCCCGGACCGGAAAAACAGAACACCGGAACTTCCGGTAGCGCCGTAAGAAGGAAAATCAGGGAATTCGATGCACCTGTGCCTAGTTAGGGACAGCGGTTGGTGATTGGAGGATACGCTGGACAAGGCAGTACTTAAGGCCAAGTTATTTCCCAGTCTGGGAAGCTCTTTTTGGTGTGTGTGAAGCACTGGGTTGTGCCCGTCTTGGTACGCTGCTGGTAGCTGTCTAACTCTCTCTCTCCCTCAGGCTGGAATTGTATGATTGGGAAGACATCGCGAACCTTAAAGGTTGAGAAGTGAACAGATTATACGGCGAACTGAGACGACGTGAAAAAGGGGATTGGAAGTGGCATTGATGTGAGTACTAAGAGCCAGTCGAAAGTGCCCTGTATATTGACCTGGCGTTGTGTAGATCTCTCCAGGAGGAGGAGGGCGGCCCTACCCCTAATATAGTGTGGTGGGAGAGCCGAAGGAATACTTATTGAAGTAGTCACAACGACGACATCACTAGCTAGGCCGCATATTCCATCGCCAGATCCGAACCAAGCGAAGTGAAGGAAGACGGGTGTCCTTTCCGTACACTGAGTGTGGTGGGTGAGTCTTCGTGCTGTGAAAACCTATAATTTTGACGTGGTGCTGTATATTGCTGTGGGCTGCTGTGTATTGCCGTGTGTCCTGTCAGATAAACCCCCGCCTTCACGCACTTCGGCGTGGGAGGACAAGGAGATTGCTGGTCCTAGCCTAGTTCAGTACAGTATATGTTGTGAGCGTGCTTCAGATCTCCGGAGATAGCACGGTACGCTGTGTCCAGCCCAGAGGTGAAAGCCATCCAAAGCAGAGTAACTGTGTTTTGTGTCCAAGTTGATACCTGTGGAGAGGAAAGGAAAGAGAGTGAGTAACACAAGGAGAAACAGAGGAAACCTGTACTTACAGTGCGCTGTGTTCAGCCCAGAGGTGAGAGCCATTCAAAGCAAACTAACGGTGCTATTGTGCCCAAGTTGATATCTGTGGAGAGAAAAGGAGAGAGAGGGAATAACACGAGGAGGAATAGAGCGAACCCTGTACTTACAGTACGCTGTGTCCAGCCCAGAGGTGAGAGCCATTTAAAGCAAACTAACTGTGCTATTGTGCCCAAGTTGATACCTGTGGAGAGAAAAGGAGAGAGAGGTGAATAACACGAGGAGGAATAGAGCGAACCCTGTACTTACAGTACGCTGTGTCCAGCCCAGAGGTGAGAGCCATTCAAAGCAAACTAACTGTGCTATTGTGCCCAAGTTGATACCTGTGGAGAGAAAAGGAGAGAGAGAGTGAATAACACGAGGAGGAATAGAGCGAACCCTGTACTTACAGTACGCTGTGTCCAGCCCAGAGGTGAGAGCCATTCAAAGCAAACTAACTGTGCTATTGTGCCCAAGTTGATACCTGTGGAGAGAAAAGGAGAGAGAGTGGGTAACACGAGGAGAGACTGAGGAAACCTGTACTTACGCCGCTGCCTGTGGAGAAAGAGAAAGCGAGTGAGCACCCAAGGAACGAACTGTGTGAACCAGTACTTACTGTGAGCTGTAATCAGCGAAGAGGTGAGAGCAGAACCAAGCTGAACTAACTGTGCCTGTGTGTCCCAGCCGTTGCCTGTGGAGAAAGAGAAAGCGAGTGAGCACCCAAGGAACGAACTGTGTGAACCAGTACTTACTGTGAGCTGTAATCAGCGAAGAGGTGAGAGCAAAACCAAGCTGAATTAACTGTGCCTGTGTGTCCCAGCCGTTGCCTGTGGAGAAAGAGAAAGAGCCCGTTGCCTGTGGAGGAAGAGAAAGAGAGTGAGCACCTCGAGAACGAACTGTGTGAACCAGTACTTACCGTGAGCTGTATTCAGCGAAGAGGAGGAAGAAGGAGGGCGCTACGGATACCTAAGACTCAGGCCGGGGCCCGAGTCCCACGCCCCGGATCCCCGTGGCCCCCTTGCTCCCTGACCTCTTCCCGGCCATAGCCCATCTGGAGGGCCGAGTCAGAGTTTAGTTTTAATTGCCCTTTCCCTATTCCCCAAGCTATTTTTAGATATTTAAATAAAGATTGTTTTATCACTTACTTGTTCTCGTGTTGTTTGGCCATTGGGTCGGGTTTGGGGACCTCCTCGAGGTGGAAGTTGAGAAGGGGTGTGGCTTAGTTAAAGCATAGCCAGCCCCTGGGTGTGACAGATTTGGCGTAGTCGGCAGGGTTTCCACCTCGAGTTGAGTAACCAAGGTCGTCCAATGACCGACAACGCGGGGCTTTCAGCCCAACCCCGTGCCATGCCCGTTTTTATGGGGAGCCCCTGGATTCAAAAATATGGGGGGACAGAATCCGAGGTACGATTGTCTGAATGGAAGGCTCAACTAGAGTACTTGGCCGACCTACAGGGCCTTAGTGCAGCCCAGCGGCTTCAATTTGTGTTAAACTCCCTGGATGGAGAAGCGCGGCGAGAGGTGCATGCCGCCCCCGAAGCCGTTAGAGCCAACGCCCAAACCGTGTTCCAGTTCCTCACTGAACAGTATGGTGACCACACCCCCGTAGCTGTCCTTCGCTCCCAGTTCTTCAATTGTAAGCAGGGCCCCCGCCAACCGATTAGAGCTTTCGCCCTGAGGTTGCGAGAGCAATTCGCCCGACTACAGACCCGTCGGGACCACGGGTTGGGAGATGGAGAGACTCTATTGCGGGACCAGTTTCTTCTGGGGTTGAAGGAGGGTCCGGTGAGACAGAGCCTACGTATCCAGTTTCGAAGGGACCCGGGTCTTACGTTCGAAGATCTGAAGAAAGAGGCACTGGCCCTGGAAGGTGATGAGACTGAGGTGAGTGGTTCCCCAGTGTGTGCGGTTGTCAGTGAAGTAGCACCAGCACAACCCGGAGGCCCTGACTGGAAGCAAGCACTGAAGGCTGAACTTTTGAAAGATGTCCGCGATCAGATGTCTGAACTGTCTAAAGCCCTCGTAGGAGAATTGCGCCAAGGACGGGCGCGGGAGGAACCACGGCCGGCGCCCCGAGACCGAGTGTACTCAGAGGGAGGCCGAGAGCCGTTCAGGCGCCCGAACCACTTTAACCGGCCCCGTTTCGAATGGGACGAGCAAGGGCGACCCATCTGTAACCGCTGTGGCAAACCAGGTCACTATAGTCGTCAGTGTGGGCCCCGCAGGGCGTCAGAAGGGGGTTTTTAGGTCGGCCGGCCACTGTGGGTCGTGTGGCCGGGACCCCTCGAGAAGACCCTGGAAGAGGATATGGCTCTAGGAGCCAGATGATTGGGCGTAGCCCCGTGGCGAAGGTGAGAGTGTGCGGCAAGGAGATTCAATGCCTGGTAGACACAGGCTCCCAAGTGACGTTGTTTGCTGAGAGTTTATCCGAAGAAGTGTTTGGGAAACAAGGGGCACCAGGGGCGGAGGCCCCCTGGCTTACTCTGAAGGGCGCAAACGGCCTCGACATCCCATATATTGGCTACCGATTGACGGACCTAGAGGTTCACGGAGTGATGGTCCCCCAGAAAGGTGTGATTATCGTGCAAGACCATTGTCTGGGTGCACATCGAGCCCTGTTGGGCATGAATGTCCTCGCTGATTGCTGGGAAGAGCTATTTCGGGCTAGGCCCGTATCGAAGATACCACCTGCAGAGAGGCCCAAGTGGGAGTGTGTGGGAGCTGACTGTCGAAGGGTGCAAATGAGCCAAGTCCGCAGGGAACAGGAAGAGGTAGGAAGAGTGATGTGTCGTTTTGCTTTGTCTGTCCCCGCAAAAAGTGAGGCTGTTGTGTGGGCGCGAGTACCGCCCCGAAGAGCGGGCCCAGAAGAGTGGGTGCTGGTGGAGCCCCATGTGGATTGTCCACAAGTGGAAGTGGCACGAGGATTATCGACGGTCCGGCGGGGGAGAGTCCCCGTGAGGATACGGAATGTACATCCATACGCGGTGCAACTACATCGGCACCAACGATTAGCCCGTCTGACAACGGTTACATCCCACCAAGTAAGGGAAGAGAGGGATATTAGTTTTCGTCAGGTGTGCCCCACTGTCATCGAGGTGGCCCTGACACAAGTAGACACCCCATGGGGTGGTATGGAGAGGAGTGTGCCGAGCCACCTGGCGGGTGAGTCGTTACAAGGGGAGGATTTAGAGCAAGCACAGACACAGAAGTTACAGGCCCTCCTTCGGAGATGGCAGCATGTGTTCGCCACCCACGACGAAGACTACGGATGCACCCAGGTGGTACAACATCATATACCTACCGGGGATGCAGGGCCCAGCCGGGAGAGGTATCGCCCAATTCCGCCCACTTTGTATACCGAGGTACGTACACTCCTGCAAGGCATGCTGAAGCAAGGAGTTGTTAGGGAAAGCAGCAGCCCGTGGGCGGCCCCCATAGTGCTGGTGCAAAAGAAGACGGGGGCTTGGAGATTCTGCGTGGACTACCGTAAGCTGAACCTCGTGACTAAGAAAGACGCTTTCCCTTTGCCACGGATCGAAGATTCGCTTGCCAGCCTCACGCAGTCGGCATGGTACTCTACCCTAGATTTGGCCAGTGGCTACTGGCAGGTGCAGGTGGCCGAAGCAGACCGGGAGAAGACTGCCTTTACAACCCCGTTTGGACTATTTGAATGGGACCGGATGCCTTTCGGGCTCTGTAACGCTCCGGCCACCTTCCAGCGGCTGATGCAGCGGTGCTTGGGAGGTCAGTTAATGGAGTCAGTATTAGTTTACCTGGATGATGTGATTGTCTACTCCCCAGATTTTGATTCACACCTGAGGCACCTCGAGGAAGTCTTTCGGGCCATGGAGAAGTACGGATTGAAACTACAGCCCAATAAGTGTCACTTACTACGGAGAGAAGTCAACTTTCTGGGCCACGTGGTCAGTGCGGCTGGAGTGTCCGTAGATCCTGGAAAGGTATCGGCCGTGAAGGACTGGAAGGCCCCGAGGACAGTGAGGCAAGTGCGATCCTTTTTAGGATTTGTGGGATACTATAGGCGTTTCATAAAGGACTTTTCAAAAATTGCTAAACCCCTTAATCAGTTGCTGGTTGGCACAGGTCGTAACCGGGGCCGGGGGTCGCCCAACGTAGACTGGGATGCAAATTGTGAGTCGGCGTTCCAGACATTGAAGCAGGAGCTGCTACAGGCCCCTATCTTGGCATACGCAGATTTCACAAAACCATTCCTTTTGTATACAGATGCCAGCAATCTCGGGCTGGGAGCGGTGTTGGCTCAACGGCAGGACGGAGTTGAGAGGGTCATCGCGTACGCCAGCCGGAGCCTCCACCCAGCCGAGAGGAACGATGCGAACTATAGTTCTTTCAAATTGGAGCTGCTGGCGTTGAAGTGGGCCCTAAGTGAGAAATTTAAAGACTACCTCTGGGGTGCCAAGGTGACGATCATTACAGACAATAACCCATTAGTACACTTACAGACGGCGAAGCTGGGAGCCGTGGAGCAGCGGTGGGTGGCCCAACTGGCCAACTTTGACTATCAACTACAGTACCGACCAGGGCGTGAACACACGAACGCGGACGTCCTCTCAAGGCTGCCCGAAGCGGAAAGCCCCGGAGGGGCCAGCCCGGAGGAGGGCTATATGGTAGGAGCAGTAGAGGCACCAGGCAGCAGACAAGAGGCCGTGCCTGAGAACTGGGGATGGGATCCCCGTCGGTGGAGGGAGAGACAGGCCAGGGATCAAGATGTGCGGCTGGTAAGAGAATGGCTGGAACAGGGCCGACGGCTGACGCCAGCGGAGAGGTTAGCCCAGACGGATACTGGGAGGAGGCTGCTGGGGCAATGGGACAGGCTGGAGCTGAGAGATGGCGTTTTGTGCAGAAGGGTCAGTGACCCGAAGTTGGGCGAAGAAGTACGCCAGATCGTGGTACCCGCAGATGAGGTAACGGCTTTAGTTTCGGCGTACCACAACCAGTTGGGGCATCAGGGACAGGAGAGGACCGTGTCCCTGCTTAGGAGATTCTTCTTTTGGCCCGGGCTAGAGGCATCGGTGCATGCCCTAATTCAAGCTTGCCCGAGATGCATATTGTTTAAGTCCAGACGGGAGGTCCGAGCGCCAATGGTACCCATCCATGCGAAGGCCCCCCTTCATATCATGGCTATGGACTTCTTGACACTGGGCCGACCACGAGATCGCTACCAGAACATCTTGGTAATAACGGATTTGTTCACAAAGTACGCTTGGGCTATCCCCACCCTCGACCAGACTGCAACCACCACCGCTACAGTTTTATGGCGGGCCGTCTTCCAGACGTTCGGATGCCCGGAGTTTCTGCACTCCGATCAAGGAGCCAACTTTGAGTCCAGGGTAATTAGAGAACTATGCCAGTTGTACGGTTGCACGAAAACTCACACCACTTCGTATCATCCTCAGGGGAACGGCGGCTGTGAGAGATTCAATCAGACCCTATTGGGGCTGTTGGGGACCTTGGACCAACAACGGCAGGACGATTGGGTGAGTGCCTTGCCAAACCTCCTACAGGCCTATAACAACAGTATACATAGTACTACGGGTTACGCTCCCACTTACCTGATGTTTGGCAGACACATACGAATGCCTACTGACCTGGTCCTAGGAGTGATAGCCGACCAAGAGGAAGCAAGTGTAACGGAGTGGGTGGGGCGCCATCACCAGCGCTTGCATTTCGCCTACGAGCAGGTGTCAAAAAGGATACAGACGGCAGGAGAGAAAAGTAAGCGGTTGTATGATCGGACTGCTAGAGAAGCCCCTCTACTGCCAGGAGAGAGGGTGTTGGTGAGAGATAATCGGCGGCAGGGGAAGGGGAAACTGAGTGACCGTTGGGAGGCCACCCCTTATGTAGTCTGCCGGCAGCAGAGGCCGGGGCAGCCGGTCTATACCATCCGGCCAGAAGGGAAGTCAGGCCCCGACCGTGTGGTGCACCGGAACATGATTCGCCCATGCCCTAACTACCCTGAAGCCGTGGAAGAAGTCCCCACGGAACCTGTACCAGCGGCCCCCTGGATTGAAGGTTGGGCTGTGGTACCAGGGAGACCCGTGGTGGCACCACCCCCGATCGCCCCGAGAGAACCAGAAGCAGCCCCTGAACAAGCTGAGCCCGATTCACCAGTGAGACGATCCCAGCGAGAGAACCGAGGCCGACCCCCTGCCCGCTATGGGGAGTGGACAGCCCGAGGACGTTCTAGGGACTAGAACGGATTGGCGGGGGAGGATGTCACAAGGTGACGATCTTTAGGGGCGGAACCAAAATTCGGGAAGTTTGGTTCCGCCCGGAAGCGTTTCCGCCCGGACCGGAAAAACAGAACACCGGAACTTCCGGTAGCGCCGTAAGAAGGAAAATCAGGGAATTCGATGCACCTGTGCCTAGTTAGGGACAGCGGTTGGTGATTGGAGGATACGCTGGACAAGGCAGTACTTAAGGCCAAGTTATTTCCCAGTCTGGGAAGCTCTTTTTGGTGTGTGTGAAGCACTGGGTTGTGCCCGTCTTGGTACGCTGCTGGTAGCTGTCTAACTCTCTCTCTCCCTCAGGCTGGAATTGTATGATTGGGAAGACATCGCGAACCTTAAAGGTTGAGAAGTGAACAGATTATACGGCGAACTGAGACGACGTGAAAAAGGGGATTGGAAGTGGCATTGATGTGAGTACTAAGAGCCAGTCGAAAGTGCCCTGTATATTGACCTGGCGTTGTGTAGATCTCTCCAGGAGGAGGAGGGCGGCCCTACCCCTAATATAGTGTGGTGGGAGAGCCGAAGGAATACTTATTGAAGTAGTCACAACGACGACATCACTAGCTAGGCCGCATATTCCATCGCCAGATCCGAACCAAGCGAAGTGAAGGAAGACGGGTGTCCTTTCCGTACACTGAGTGTGGTGGGTGAGTCTTCGTGCTGTGAAAACCTATAATTTTGACGTGGTGCTGTATATTGCTGTGGGCTGCTGTGTATTGCCGTGTGTCCTGTCAGATAAACCCCCGCCTTCACGCACTTCGGCGTGGGAGGACAAGGAGATTGCTGGTCCTAGCCTAGTTCAGTACAGTATATGTTGTGAGCGTGCTTCAGATCTCCGGAGATAGCACGGTACGCTGTGTCCAGCCCAGAGGTGAAAGCCATCCAAAGCAGAGTAACTGTGTTTTGTGTCCAAGTTGATACCTGTGGAGAGGAAAGGAAAGAGAGTGAGTAACACAAGGAGAAACAGAGGAAACCTGTACTTACAGTGCGCTGTGTTCAGCCCAGAGGTGAGAGCCATTCAAAGCAAACTAACGGTGCTATTGTGCCCAAGTTGATATCTGTGGAGAGAAAAGGAGAGAGAGGGAATAACACGAGGAGGAATAGAGCGAACCCTGTACTTACAGTACGCTGTGTCCAGCCCAGAGGTGAGAGCCATTTAAAGCAAACTAACTGTGCTATTGTGCCCAAGTTGATACCTGTGGAGAGAAAAGGAGAGAGAGGTGAATAACACGAGGAGGAATAGAGCGAACCCTGTACTTACAGTACGCTGTGTCCAGCCCAGAGGTGAGAGCCATTCAAAGCAAACTAACTGTGCTATTGTGCCCAAGTTGATACCTGTGGAGAGAAAAGGAGAGAGAGAGTGAATAACACGAGGAGGAATAGAGCGAACCCTGTACTTACAGTACGCTGTGTCCAGCCCAGAGGTGAGAGCCATTCAAAGCAAACTAACTGTGCTATTGTGCCCAAGTTGATACCTGTGGAGAGAAAAGGAGAGAGAGTGGGTAACACGAGGAGAGACTGAGGAAACCTGTACTTACGCCGCTGCCTGTGGAGAAAGAGAAAGCGAGTGAGCACCCAAGGAACGAACTGTGTGAACCAGTACTTACTGTGAGCTGTAATCAGCGAAGAGGTGAGAGCAGAACCAAGCTGAACTAACTGTGCCTGTGTGTCCCAGCCGTTGCCTGTGGAGAAAGAGAAAGCGAGTGAGCACCCAAGGAACGAACTGTGTGAACCAGT
The DNA here is from genome assembly GCF_963082965.1 of Carassius carassius. NCBI lineage: Eukaryota > Metazoa > Chordata > Actinopteri > Cypriniformes > Cyprinidae > Carassius > Carassius carassius. The sequence goes on along the minus strand of NC_081762.1, from coordinate 15,359,194 downwards.
ACTTACTGTGAGCTGTAATCAGCGAAGAGGTGAGAGCAAAACCAAGCTGAATTAACTGTGCCTGTGTGTCCCAGCCGTTGCCTGTGGAGAAAGAGAAAGAGCCCGTTGCCTGTGGAGGAAGAGAAAGAGAGTGAGCACCTCGAGAACGAACTGTGTGAACCAGTACTTACCGTGAGCTGTATTCAGCGAAGAGGAGGAAGAAGGAGGGCGCTACGGATACCTAAGACTCAGGCCGGGGCCCGAGTCCCACGCCCCGGATCCCCGTGGCCCCCTTGCTCCCTGACCTCTTCCCGGCCATAGCCCATCTGGAGGGCCGAGTCAGAGTTTAGTTTTAATTGCCCTTTCCCTATTCCCCAAGCTATTTTTAGATATTTAAATAAAGATTGTTTTATCACTTACTTGTTCTCGTGTTGTTTGGCCATTGGGTCGGGTTTGGGGACCTCCTCGAGGTGGAAGTTGAGAAGGGGTGTGGCTTAGTTAAAGCATAGCCAGCCCCTGGGTGTGACAAATGCATCCTTGCTAAATATAAAATAATTAAATTCTAATTGTAAAACACGCAATAAATAAATATTCCTGACCCTGAACTTTTAAACAGCCTTTATACAAAAATATGTACTTTGTTCTTTGAAGGTCCAAATGAAATTGTAACAAGGAAAACAAATTTGATTAGATCTGATGGAGTACAGCTCGCATTACTGGCAGTAATAATGATGAGTATTGTGGATGTGAGGGCACACACCGGATTCCTCTGCACCACTTTGGGGTTGTTGACCACAGTTATAAGGTTGACGATGGTGAAGGCTGAGTTGAGCACATACGAGCAGAACAGGTTCTTGTGTAGAGTGATTCTCTGACAGCTCAGACTCCTGCATGAAAGACAAAGAAATATTAATCAGTATTCATTCACGACAGAAGAGTTTTTTTGAAGAAGAATTCAGTTTGGCAGTTCATTTCAGGAGGGAAACAAACCATCTTTTGTATATTTTAGATACATAATCAATCAAAAATCATTCTGCTTTCTTCTGATTAGATTTTTCACAAGCCTCAAGCACTCAACTTTTCAGCATTTCAGCAAGATTTGCCAGATTTAGTCTGTTCCATCCTTAAATGCCTCTCTGCAAAGTCTGCATTAGATTAAGACTGATTCATAAAACTAGGCACACATGCAGAGCAAACTGTTACAATTAGTCTGACACGATCAGGAAACTCAATAAAATAAACTTCTGCTGCTTGTTTCTGACACTGGTATCATTCTGTCAGATATGCAGAGCTGCAGATGCTACACACAGCCAGAAACAGCACAAGGTTTGACTTGATGGTTTTTTTCTGGTATTTAGGAATAATCTATCCAATTTCCTCCATATGACCTCATCGAGAATTGGCAGGCATCACTGATGTGCAAATGTGGGTGGCCATACTGTATGTTAATATCAGGAATCTAATGATTTCAAATGAAACTGTTTTTGGTAAAGGTGTTTTTTTTTTTTCTTCTTCTTTTTTTTTACTTTTGAGTTCTAAATGGTACAAAATGTTTTCATAGTACAATGAACTCTTTTACATCGAAAGATCAAGGAGAATTTGATTCATCGTGATATGACCCATTTAATGAAGTAAACAGAACTAAAATTAAGTGTCACCTGAGGCCTGAGTATTCTGGCTTCATTTCAAATAATGTGATTGTCAGATGTTTGCCTGTTTTTACAATGTTATTGCTTAGTGGTTGAAAATAAAAACTCAGTGCATTTGCAAGGGATTATATCAAAGCTGAATTTATGAAGCTCTATAAGATCAAGGAATGGTAATCAAACTGTATCAACTTCTATAGCGAGAGAGAATATAAATTATACAACTGCAACTAAAAAACGTAAGACGATATAATTTCAAAATGATATAAAAGGCAATGTTGGGCAAAGAGAAATGTGATTTTTAAGTAAAAATGCTGTTTTAATGTTGGTCAGGAGTTGTAAAATAATGCATATTTGAGAGTTCACACCTGCATCAGCTATCTCTGTCAACAAACACAGCTTCTGTTAGACAACCAGTTTATCTATATTTTGCTGTCAAAAGATAATGATAAAATATCTTTGCACAAATGGCATCACAATCACCCAATTAAGAAAGTAATGCTACTCACATGATTTCACTCAATTTAACCTCAATTTTAGTGCAAAGCTTCTCCTGGAGCACTAGAGGGCTGGTAGTGAAAGCTGAGCTCATTTTCCAAAGCTATTTCCCATATTCCCAACCAAATATTTCTGGCATTATTCGGGGGCATAAATTAAGGCTTAGTACAGCTGTATGCTGACACGTACCTCTCCTAGCACCACATCTGGACCCAATAAGACAACATTAAGACTTTGACATATCAGAAGATCAGACTGTAAATATCACCATCGCACGTAAAAACAAGCGTTGCTATGTTACACTTCCAAAAAAATAGTTAAACTCAATTTGTTTTGCACAGTAAAATTTTACAATTGCAAATTCATCTCCCGATAATCCTTAAAAAAATTATCAGACCACTTAGGAAAAAAAAGATGTTTCTTAAATGTTAGTTAAATAGTGATTGCTCTTTTTTTTTTTTTTTGAGATATTAAATATTGTCTGCCATATACATTTTCAGGGACATGAAAAATTGCATGTATGTCATAATCAATATTGCACAGCAAATTAAACTGCTAACATCAAAATATAATTGAATTAAATATAATTCAATTCAAAATTAAATAAAATAAAATAAATAAATTTAATGAAATATAATTAGATTAAATTAAACTTTAAAAATTTAATTGTTCTGTGGTAGAGTTTTTCTTAAAAAACAAAAACAACACAACGTATTTAATGAGCACTAATGTTGAAATAAGGTCTTAATCTAAATATGCTTTTAACACTAAATATTAATCTCTCAACCTTTCAATGATTTGCTAAGTGTACTGCAAAAAAAAAGAAAAATAATAATAAAATAAAATAAATAAAAAACACACTGTGAGATTGTAAGTTTACTTTCTGGATTCAACTGTCATACTATGTGACATAAAACCCAAAGTTTATGTGCCATCTAATGCATATAAGACTCTTTGGCTCCTACATGTAATTACCCATGAAATTAAGCTTACCCTAGGGGATATAGACATACGGAAACCAAGTCAGTATGAAATGACACACAAAACCTTACAAATAATGTTCGTCATTTGGCTCAGGGCTTAGTGCAGCTCTGCCAGACAAATGCACACCAAGGGTTTACACTCAATAAAACACGATGTGAAACTTTTTTTTTTTTTTTTTTTTGCAGTGCCAGAGCCAGACCCAAAGGACCTTTTGCTTTCAGTCTGTACACAGTTCAAACAGTTGGCTTCTATTAAAAGTTAATTTGTTAATGTTAATGAAAGAAGCATCTCTAAATCATTGAAACATCCATAAAAACATGCACGCTCCTTCAAGTGGATTATAATTCCTACAATGAAATGTAATGTTCTGGGATGTTTTAATTTCAAGCACCAAATCAGTCATTTTAATAACTTCAATTCATATCTGGAAAAAATAAAAGTACACTTATGTGAGCAACATATTTAAGTCTCTCCATATTTTAATTCAATTTATTTTTAAATGAAGGGGAAAGAGCATTTTCATCGACACTACTATACCTTTAAATAGTAAAGACATTGAAAACTATCTTGATATTTTAATCTAAGATTACAACTCTGGGCATTCTCTCAACCAACTTTATGAGATGTTTTTAAACAGTAGTGGAGGTGTTCCCATTTAGGCTGGGAAATTATTAGCTGCATTTCTTTCACAATCCAGTCCAACCAAACCATTAAAACTTGTTTGTAAAGAAACTGGAGTTGAGTTCTTTCTCCTACTGACAGATAAACTTTCAGCCAATTAAAACAGGTTCCCTGATTTTTGCCCCATACGGTCACGGTTTGCTACTGTGAGGAGCACAGAGCGAGGAGACACAGAGTCAAATTCAAACCTTATTGACTTTAATAATATCCAGAGAAACACACCTAGCAATGGTTGACATCAAAAATTCCAGACAAGGGAGAAAAGAAAGGGCTAGAACTCAAATAGGGCAGATAATAAGGGGGAGACAGGTGAGGAGGATAACTAATAATGAGAAACACCTGGAACTTACAGAACTAAACGGGGACAGGAACAGGAAGGACCAAATAAGGACAAACAGGAATTGAACAGGAACATACACATGACACATACTTTTTTTTAATATTCATGATGAGACATCAAAACACTTGAATACTGTTTGTATGCTTTTTCTAATTTATGCCTTTGTTTACTAAATCTGTAATGTCTTCTGGATACTTTAGGTCACCAAGAATCTAAAAAGTCAGAAAATAAATGCTTTTTAGATTGATAAAATTAGTATAACTTGTTAATTCATAAAATGTGGTAAGCATTTTAAGGACCCACAGCTAGGGAAATCAAGGATAACTTGTAAGTAAACAGTTTTTCATCTGTATTTTTGTCTTCATCAAAACAATGTGACACTGAAATAATTGCTTTTGGGTTTCAGTGCGTATCCTAACATGAATTACATTCAATTTGCATTTCAATCAAATGAGAAGGTTGGTTTAGATTTTGATGCATTTGCGAGACACTGTATATGGTAATTCAGTCAATATGCCCAGAAAAGGAACGTTTTCCTTACTCTGTAGAAGAAATTGCCTGAACCGCAGTTATATATAATTCAGAGGTTAACGCATTTAACTCTGGGTTCAGACAGCATTTCCGTGTGGCCATGCTGACGGGAATATGATCCACCTTTTCTATTGGGTTTGAATTGGCCACAATGATAAATGGGGTAACTGAGAGCCTCTTGGTAAATCTCTCTTTGAAAAGCTTAAACGTTGACTCCGTCAATTAAATAAATCTCAGACATCACCGCAGCAATCTACCTCTACACCGCCATCGTCAACAGCTCTGACAAATGACAAACTGTTTGAGAGCAGACAACATAAAGCCCTGCCAAAAACAAGTTAACAACCGAGCAACCCATCATCAAGAGGTTTATTGATCGGTCGCTCTGAACTTACTGCAACTATGCAGCAGATATTTCAAGGCTTCTTCAAGTCCTATGGGTGGAGAGAGATAAAGGAAGACGTAAACTCACCTAAAATAAAAGAAAATGGCCAGCGAGATGAGAAGGGACACTATAGAAAGAGCATGACCCACAATCGCCATGTAATACAAAATATACGCCATCTGAAATGAGAAAAATATTGTTATAGTTAGACTTTTAACCATGCTCTCTTGAGATTCACTTCAGTTTAAATTTGTTGGGTTCAAGAGACTCATAATGAGACCCTAATGTAAAAAATAATAATAGCAATTATGAAATTCACCTTTTATATTCTTGCTAATCATTATTCAGTATTTTTATAAGAATAACCCTAATATTAAAAAGGTTCAAAAAGAGCACAAAAGATCAAAACAGTTTATATACAGAATGTGCACCAGTTGTGTTTGTAACTGCAATAAAATTATGCTTACAGGGTGTTTAAAGTGTATTATCACATTAATATCCTGAGTATAATCAGTTCTCACAAGATTACTTACTTAGATTGGAAAAAGTATCAACTTTTTAAGTGCATTTTTCAAAGTATTACTCATAACATGCTAAAAGAAAAAAAGATTATATAAGCATATTTTGATGTGTGATATTGAACAGCAACAAGGTTTCAGGCAACGAGGACGAAATCTGAAAGTAGTAAGAAGGCTTAAAAGTAGCATATCTCCTTTTGAAAGTGCATATCTCAATTTGTTGTACCTTTTTCATAAACTCCATGCAATTTCATCTGGTCTGATGGAGTGAAGTGCACAGACTTTATCTAAGCTTGTCTGAGCTGACATTTTCATTGCTCTCCCTCTCTCTATCCCTCATAGTTTGTAAAGCAGCAGTTGTACGAAACCGAAACCATTATTTTATGAATAAATTTCAGAGCCACTGTCCTCCAGAAAAGCTGTTTAGTTAAACTGAAACTGCCTCGTGTAGACCTTCCGCCTTTTTTAGTCTAAAAGAAACACTCAAATCCAACATGCCCTTCAGGAACAGCTTTTAAATCACATACCGACCAATCTGAGATGTAATGTATGTATAACATTTATACTTTTAGGTATGTTTGCCCAGAAATGTTGATCTGCTGATTATTTGTCCTGCCTAGCATTAATTCAGCCCTACATGTTTAAATGCATGCTAAATCACAGGAAATAAGGTCTTTATGCACTCTTACATGTATAGGAGTTTACTTTCATAACATCTGACCATTTAATTCAGAGATATTCATAACACAATGTTAATTTAAGACAGGCGCATACATTAAAGATGACCTACCTTGAGCTTGTCCTTGGTGTGAGCAATGCAGAGGGTGTAATTGGACCATGTCCTGTTTGTCTCAGGGTGCCTAAACCAGTTTCCTGTCTCATCACAATACTTGGTGACCTTCTCTAAATAAACAAGGATAAAGATGTGGGAATAAGCCTTTATACTGTAGCTTTTAAAGTAACCCTGGTAACAGAAAGGCTTTGCGCTTTCAAATTGCTTTAGTACAGTTTTCAAAAACAAATCTGTGTTTTATATGAAAGTCAGGTTTCAAAGTATCCTACAAAAAACTAATTGTGTTGGCATAGAGTAGTACAGTGGTTCTAAAGTGGTCTTAAAGCCTAAATAACGAATGAATTGTACCCGTAGAGTCAAAGTCAGGGAAGTAATTGGGACAGTTTTGAGACGTGTATGTTCCTGCTGGTGTGTCGTCCCAGCATAGCCAGCCATCCCATGTGCGGTTGCAGTATGGACCTTAAAGACAAGCACACAAACAATCAGGGCCAATTCCACCGTGCAATTGCTCTTTGCACTTTGCTCTATGAGTTTCTGATGATTCAATCAAAAACCTCTTCTGAGGCTCTCTGTTTGCACACCTGATTTGTTATATGGCTGGTCTCTGTTCATTTTCTCAAAGCATTTATATTGACCATCGATAATCTTCTTCCTCTCCTTTGCTTTCTGAGTCACTACAGGACTGACCTGACTCTCAGCGGTAGGATCCATCTCCGACTCCGTCTCTAAAAACCCATGAACTGGCAGCGTCTGAAGAAGAAGGCTTCGTTTTGAGTATACACATAAAAGAAATAACTGAATATAGATCCACAGGCCTCAGTTGAATGTGTCATTTCTCTTTCTATGCAGTCCATAAAACCTTACCATTAACAGTTGTGCCCAGTGGTTTGATTCTGCTTGGCAAGAAATTTACATCTCTGTTGAAAATACCTTTCAAAAGATTGGGGTCAGGAGATTTGATTTTGAAAGAAGTATCTTATGCTCACCAAGACTGCATTTATTAGCTCAAATCAATTTTGTAAATTTTTATCATCCATTATTCTAGTCTTCAGTGTCACATCATTCAAATGTGGTTCTCAAGAAACATTTCTTACTAATATCAACATGTTGTGCAGCTTAATATTTTTAAATTGAACATCCCAAATGGAAATGACTAATAGGCAGATCCATGGCTCTGCATATTTCCATAATGCTCAAAATCACTGGCACAATGCGTTGTAAATATATCAATTTGGTGACAGCACTACCTATTCATTAAAAGTTATAAGCATTTGTACAGTGTTGTATTTTGCTTAAGGCGAACGAATTTTAGTGGTATAACCAAATAAATCTTCAGCTAATTACAGTGTGCTATATTTTACCTTTATTTTCTCCTTTGAGAATGTGAGACAGTGGGACCAGGTCTTATTGATGGATGAACTGTGTACCCATTTGCCAGATTCATCACAGTATCTGGTTACTTTTTCTGCAGGGAAAAAGAAAGTTTAGTGTAATGACTTGAGCTTAAGTGTTCCAGAGATTAACTCCAGTCTTCGGCCTCTGGAATCAATCAATCTTGTGTGTTAGAACAAACATACTGAGCTGAGTCTCAGACAGAGAGACCACTATCAGCGAACAGCGGGGAATATCAATATTTCAGCACCTCAGCAAATTCCTGTTATATCCTTGCTAAGGTCACAGCTTTATTTCACTGACATTTAAAATCAGAAATGTTTGATATGCAACATTGTCCCATAGCAAAGTTCCTTCCTTTCCCTTAGAACAACACTGCATGTCAGCTAATAAATAGTTTTTGCGCTTCTAAATAAAAGCTCATATGAATGTTTCCAGACAGTCTGAGACAATGATTTTATCACCTTTGTTTCATTATAGGACATCATGTATGTCATGCCTGCTGTAGAAACTCAATGTTTTGCAGTGTCTGGAGCGCTTTGGTTTGGATTGACAAACCAGATGTGATCGCACAGAATCTTACCCAAGGGGTCAAAGCTGGGATAGTCTGGGCAGTTCTGTGAAGCAAAGGTTCCAGCAGGGGTTTCATCCCAACAGAGCAAGCCATCCCAGAATCTGCTGCAGAACGAACCTATGAAAGTTTAATAGATATCTTAAATGGGTCATTTTATGAGGAATTAAATGATCCTTGATCAAGAGTTCATTGTACATTGAAAACGTAATGTAACATTCTGAACTCTAAATGGCCTTCCCAGTAAAGTAAAGCAGAACATTTATTGAAACAAAGCTTCATTCTGAATGATCTCAATGTTAAAAACTAGTTTATTTTTGAGAGTGTCCCTGATTGTTTTAGTCTGATCCAGTCACATTTTGACGCACATTGTTTTGTGATCCGTAATGCTTTGTAAAGGAGCTGTTGTTGAAAGATCGGGTAGTTTCAAATGTACTGGACTCAACCACAAACTCACAAATGTGAATAAGTCCAGGATAGGCCTACATCACATCCATATTTTACATTTTTATTAACATCCATATTTGCAACTCAGTACTGTAGTGCATTATAAAGCAGTATGCAGTGATAACATATTGGGTTTAAATTATCTTTTTTATTAAAATTATTGCTGCCTTGGGCATTAAAGCCACCAATATACCTACCCTTAAACCCTATAACCGATCTACACTTTATTTTCCACTTTTTGATTATTTCTTTAATTTTATGGAAAATAAATGCCTTTCCGATCTGATATGCCATGTAAAAAGGGAGAAGAACGAGTTCAGCAAAAGGTGAATTCGAACTTGGGTCAATTGCATCATAAAAGTCACTGCTACAAACTGTACCTATGCAACTGAAGCCATTGTTTAGCAGGCATCTTTTGTAATGTTGACTAACCCAATCACACATTGGAGGGTGGAGTTAGTGTAAATAGCCTTTGCCAATAAGGTGGGGTTTTTTGCGCTTAGTGTAAATAGACATTCTGTTTAAACAAATTGAAAAGACCCCATGTTGAAAATATATATACAATATATGATATAAGCCTTTCAAAGGTTTTATTTCTGTACCTAGCAGCACCAAAGAAAAAAATGGTCCCACCCCATCTCACTCCATTGGTTGAGTTAGTGGTGCATTGTGGGCCACTCAAACAGACTAATTCTGAAAAGTGCAACAGCACCACAGTGTTTACACTAGGGAATCAACTAATGAATGTCTTAAAGTTGTCCCTGAACATTAAACCGAGATATGAAAAGTACTTTGAAGAATCTGCTTTGAAGATAAACCTATATTGTTTCTCTGATCACCTTGTGATAGCTTTCAGCCATTTAGTGTTCCACTAACAGCCTTGGCACTTAACGAGGTTATGAAAAGAGTAAAAGCACCATTGTCTGTCATTCAGATGAAAATAAATTGAAAATACAGCTACCTGTTTTATTATTGGATCCATCTTGGCTCAGAAGCTCCAGACATTTATACTGAGACTCAGTCATGATCAGCCTCTCTCCATCCATTGCCATCATGACAGGAGTAAAGGATAAGTCAGTTGTGGGCTCTGCTTTCTTCTCTGTTGTTCCAGCCTTTGTTGCACTCTGCAAAGAAAGATGAACTTGAGCATAGCAGCAGGGATGGGCAAAATCCAGTATTTAAGAACTGTTTCCCTTTCAATTCATGAGATTGAATTTGAAATTAATTGACATAAATGGCTATAACAGGAAGAGGAAGTTACTTAAATAATTAAATAACTACTTTTTTAGCAAAACTATTTTGCTAAAAAAATTAATGTAATTCAATTAAATTCTTAAAAGGGGAAATGGCTAATGGTACCCCGGTATATAAATTCATTTAAGAAGCTAATTTAATTCATTTGATTTCATTTTAAGGAAATTTATAAAAAAAATAAAATACAAAATTAAAATACATATTTTAGTTTAGGGACCCATTCTAACTATTATTAACTACGACTTTTGCCTCAATAAACTCTTAGTTTTCTGCTTATTATTAGTTAGTAAGATAATGGTTTAGTTTAGGTATGGGGTAGGATTAAGGAATCTAAAATATGGCAGTGCAGAATAAGGCATTAATATGTGCTTAATAAGTACTATTAAACAGCCAATATACTGGTAAAATGCATGCTAGTAAGCAACTAGTTAAAAGTGAGGATTGGTCCTTAAAATAAAGTGCTACCCAAACTGCTATAACTAACATTACCTATTTTCTGTTTCTAACAATAATCCATATGCTGTGTGTATGCTAACATGTTTATGGGTATTTTACAATAAAATGTATAATACAATCTACATTTGTCAGAGTTATATGACATTCTTTGAATCTCAATCAGTTCCCTTCCCTTAGTTCAAATGTAAATTTTAGACCCTGTTTGCTACCGCAATTTAAATTGAATTCAAACTCAGGAATTAGACTGAGATTTAAAGAGCAGGTCATATGGGTTCTTGAAAAAGTATCCTTAAGCTATCCTTAAATGAAAACAATCTGCAAAGTTGTTAATCAAAAAAGCGCATGATAAATAAAGATATTGTCTCTGAAAAGAGAGAGTCGACTCAGAGTCACCTTAACGAGTCGTTATATTTTCGAATCTTTTGACTGTTACCAGTATACGTCTGGGTAACACATTTGCATAATCCCCGCCTGCCCATGTAATATGAATAGAGTCTGATCTGCCCACAAACACTTCTACTATTAGTGTGTTCACATGACACAAAACGCTGTGTTCAAGGATACCACAGAAATACAATTCAAACCTTTTGTTTTGTGCATGTTATTTTATCAAGGACTGCTTATCTAATCTAGGCTTTTATCTTTGTGGGCTTCTAATTTTCTTAATTTGGACTAACAAGCTCCTCAAACCACAACCTGTAAGTTATGTGTACATTTTCAATTGAGTGCTCAAAATATCAGGTTTTTGTGTTAATATGTTATGTATATCTAGTGCAGCTTTAGGTTTCCAGGTAAAGTACCATATCACTATCTTACTGAAGTTACGTTAGTTTTGATATTTTGCTGTGAACCCAATATTTCCTAAGAATATGTTGATTAACGAGACTGGCGTTGTTCTAATTATGTTGTTTAATAATAAAGAATGTGTAGTGTAGCACACAGACTTTATAATCATTGTGAAATTGCTGTTTATTTTGCTGCACTGGCAGCTGACCAATCAGAGCAGAGTAGGCTTAAGGAAGGGAGGGGTTTGCTCTGAACTTGCTTGGAACAAATCATTTACTAATCATTGGCAAATGACTCTAATATAAATGTGTATTCTGAGAAAATTACAATGTTTTCTGACTTTAGATGCATTTAAACCTGTTGTAGGGGCCTCCAACACAACATTAGGACACTTTAAAATACCACATGACTTGCTCTTTAAAAGCCATTTCTGAATGGCACAAAACCTCAGCAGAAACACCATAAACACACCACAGTACTTTTTTTTCCCTTGGGAACTCATATGAACACCTACTCGATTCTGAGGACACCACATGGGCACTTGACATTTCAAAAGGTATGGTTTTACACATGAAAACTGGCCAGATACATTCATTTTCCATACCATACCAAATCAAATCAATATAACGAAGATAAGAAATTCTTCACAGCCCTTGGAGCTTTTGACTTACAGGGATAAAGCTTCACCCACAAAGACAGGCTTGATATTAGAATTCAAAGTGCATCTCTACCCATTGTGTTGCTGGTATGAGTCATCTTATAGTTCAATGGGAAGTCAAAGAGCCAATTCAAAAGTACTTTACTTTTTTCCCCTTTTAGACACCTACCAGTAATGAATTCTACATTCATTTATGACTGAAACATTGATGTTTTTGTGCAAAGATCTTAACTTTGGCAGATCCTCTCAAACCCTCCTTCCCATTAATACCATTAAACAAATTGAGAACAATTCTGTGGCAGCTTCTTTAGTGCTGTGTGTCTGTCTTACCTGCACACAATATTGCATTTACAACACCAAATTCATCTGTGAGATTTCTGATGTCCCATGTAGCAGTTTAGCAGCCGTACATATGATGTCACTCCAAACTTTGAAGTAAATGACGTCATACATACGACCACCAGGCCACCACCCAAGTCAGTCAGGAAAACAATTTGTCCTTCAATAGAAACTGAATGTCAAGAATGGGTAACATCATGTTTCAGAAACTTTTACTTTTTTAAGAAAAAAAGTATGGTACTTTAATTTAACACCCATTTAAACCAATCCACACCCTTGCTCTCAGTTTTTGTTGTTTAGTCTAGCTTTAATTAAATGCCATTTCCCATTAAACTTTTAAATGTGATGTGCTATTCTGCAAGCTCATTACTATTCCACTAAGTTAGATTTATATGCAGTCATGGGAAAGTAGCTTCAAGGCAAAAAATAAACGGAGAGCACTTAAACATATTAATGTGCACATAAAATTAGCAAAGTATTCTGTTGGCTTGTTTGTGACTACAGTCACAGTGTTAGCATAGTGCTAATGTACTACATGCAGAGGGCTTCATATGTTCCATTTCATCACTCTGACACAGAGCCAGCTGCCTTGATGCCAGCATTGATGGAACTTCTGTGGAGCCACCATTTCATGCCTCAGGAGTTCTGTGGGTTTTCAGGTCACCTCCACTTGTAATTACCAAACTGGAGCAATTAGTGAGTAATGGATTTTGTCTACTGAATAGTTTTAGGCTGGGGTGGGGTAATCAGGAGAGAAATCATCTAATGACAGTTTGCAGAAAAAAAAGGAAAAAATGAGTGGGTAAAAGTTTTAGTGAATGCAAGTTCATGGGTTAAATGTCACATTTTGTTACAAGTATGTATTTTGGGCTAATTTCAACACAAATGCATAAAACAAATATGTTACAAACATGAATAAACAATGAATGAAGTTACCGTCCACTCACCAAGATAAATGATGTCAAAAGCCATAGGGTCTCTTGCCAACCCATGCTCTCAGATACTGACTTTATCTGTGAACACAAAAAAGTATTACAAAAATTGTATTTAAAAATACAACAGACTGTTCTCTCTCTCTCTCTCTCTCTCTCTCTCTCTCTCTCTCTCTCGCTCTCTCCTTTTAAAATAGTTTTTTTAATAAATCAAAATTCGAAATGTTCTTTGTTTGGGAAGTGCTGGGAATATAAGCCATCATGTAATTCTAGACTGAAAAAAAAAACTACTGGGCAATATAGATCCACTTTAGTCAACAGTTCCTATGTAACTGATTTAGTAGACACTTTCTATAACTTTGATTTGGATCACTTGAAACACACAATACATTACTGAGGGTAAACTAGCATTTTCACAGTTTGACTTAAACCGTATTACGTTGTAGTTCATTATAACATTACCATCCACTAGCAAGCAATTCAGTTTTATTTAATTGCCAGAGTAATTTATCCTCCAGTTTGGCTCTTAGCGACTGTTAATTTTGGACCCCGAGTATGATACATCAAAGCTAGACTCTGGCTGTTAACCTACAGCACTGACAAGTCAAAACTGTTTTTATTAGCCTTGAGTGTCATGTAACATTTTTATACAAAATTGTAGGTCAAACAGTCTCTGCCAACATACCAACAATAACACGCTAACCCATGCTAACAGTTTACCATCTGTATCCTCTACTCTGTCAGCACTTTAATCAACAGAAAATGCTATCGCAATAAAGCAGAGGGGTGAGGCAGAGAAAAACACATTAAAGATGGTTAATCATCTTGTTGTCACCGTAATATATGTTTTGTGTTTTCAGTTCAGTAGCTAAGATCGTAATTAGCATTCCCTTCCAACTCTTTTTCTCATGCAATTTAAAACTTGCTTGCTCTCCTGTGTAACTAGGTGTCAGTATGTTTGCTCTCAACACCTCTCTTCAGATCACAGTGGGGGTATTTCTCTGATAGACAGACAAACAGATACCAGGAATAGCTACTGAACCTCTGGATTCACTCAGCTGTGTTGACATTAGCTCAGATTAACAGCAGCCAAGTCTCCACAGACTGCCCTGGTGTGGATGTAGTTTGAGTGCTGATTTATTAGGATGTGGAGTGTATGTACTGCCTCAGGCCTCTTACAATGTTCTGTCACAACACATATCACGTTCAAAGAAGATATCTGGCTCAAAAATTATCTGTTTTTTTTTTTTCAACCTGGAGGATTCCAACCAAAAATGGGCCATTGTTTTAAGAACAAAAAAGAACAGCCTGAATTGCTTCAGCTCCTTATGCAATCAATTTTTGTGAGGAAGAAATTTCATTCTGTTCTAACTGTTGTTGTTAGCATAATTTTTAGACACATTTTGTTTTTCTCATCTGGGACTTTTAATTTACTTGTTGTTTTTAATACTGGGCTAATGACCTTTCTGCATTTTTTGCATTTTCATTCAAACTCTATTTAGCATGTTTATTAGGCTCTTTATTGTTTGGGGACCAACACTAACCCAAACATCATTGTAGGTGATTTACGGTTTAACCATCCTTGTGGGGGCATTTGGTCGCACATACTCTTACATGCATGCAGCCCACAAGTCCCTAGTGGACCATGCATTTATCAGAAAATGGGGTAAGACATTGTTTACAGGTCATTGAATTATATATCGGACCCAGACAGGACATTTAACAAAACACATTTGCGTTCTTTATATGGTGAAATTCAGTGATGACTGAAGCTTTTTCCTGTGTGTTTAATGCAGCTTTGTTCAGGGGCAGACGGGGGTTAAAAAGTGGCCCTGGACTTTCTGCACAGAGCAGCCCACCACTCCATGAACTCACCAGCTCATTAGAGCTTTTTTTTTAATACCACTTACTAACATACAAATATAACACAATACAAAAATTAAAATGCTTTTTATTTTTTACATTATCATTAACATTAATGAATGACCATAATATTGTTAACATTATAATTTGTATTTCCTGGTGTATATGGCAGTTTGTAGATTTTACAAAGAGGGAGAGGCCTATCACTTGTCAAATGCCTAATATCAGTTCATAAAACATGCTCTGCTTTAGAAGACTTGGAATGTAGTGCAGAATGTGGATTGTTTTTTACATTCAATTGCTTGACAAGAGCTTTTATATGATGATGAAAAACACAGCAAAGTTACAATTTAGAATAGCTGTTTTCTATGCAGATACTGTATATAGTATTAAAAAAAGCTGTATATAGTATTAAAAAATTAAAAAAACCTTTACCTTTAAGTAACAGTAAATATGTACTTATTACAAATGACAAATGATTACAATTTACAAATCATTCAACAAATAATCCTGAAAAAGTTAAGTGTCAGTTTCCACAAAAAATATTAAGAAACAACCATAATTAATAACTGAGCATAAATAATAATTGAAAACAATTAGCAATGCATTAGAATAATTTCTGAAGGATCATACGACACTGAAGACTGGAGAAATGATACTGAAAATTCTGCTTTGATCACTGAAAAAAATACATTTAGGCCTAAATCTTAAATCATTAAAATATTACATTAAAATATCTTTAACATAAAAATAGACCTTTCCTAATTACGACACTTCAAAGCAAAGTCTTCAGATTTACAGTATTCTAGACTGAGAATTATATTTTTACCTAACCCTAGAGGCCTGTGACCGTCCCATAGACAAGTAAGTTACACTGTCAAAGTCCAGAAAAGTATGAAAGACATTGTCAGCGTGGTGCATCTGCCATTAATGGTTCAATCGCAATGTTATGAAGCGACGAGAATACTTTTTGTAAGCGAAGAAAACTAAAATAACAACTTTATTCAACAATTCCTTTGTCAACAGTCTTCTCTGTGTCTCTCCACATCACTCAAACTGCCTATGTATCTTAAATTGTGTTCCGAAGATGTACAAAGCTTTTATGGGTTTGGAATGACATGGGGATAAGTGAGTAATGACAACATTTTCATTTTGGGGTAGAGTATCCCTTTAAAAATAAAAACAAAATAGCCCTATTCTGATGTGAAAATACACTCAGAAAAATGAATTATGAACACATCTCCATCATTGAATACTGTCTAGTTGGCAAACGAAAGAAGTGGAGATATAGAAAGATGGCAAGATAGAGAGCACACTTCTGTTCAGCATGCCAGATGGCTGTGGTCAGTGGCACAGGGGAAAGAGGAAGAAATCAGTGCCTAATCATTGTTTCCCAGAGTGCAGGAGGTTGGTTGTTTTTTAAATGCCTGCCAGTATCAGGATAGAACTCGGCCAAGATAGGAAAAGGACACGGAGGCTGAGAATGGATCCCAGTCTTTGGATTCAGTTCCATATAAGTTCTGGTTATTAACCAAGGTAATTAATGTTCCTCTGTGAGGATGAATTAAAGCTTTTCTTCATTAAAACTCATGTTTGCCAATAGGCTGGGTATTCCCTGAGAAAGCACCAGACTGAAGATTCAAAAGTTCCTTTGGAAATAAGATCTGGAATTACAGAATGGATGTTGAATTAGTAACCAAGACCAGACATTAAGTATTTTTTTATTTTTTTATAATGAAGGATCCAAGATGGCACTCATTCTTCCCTGAAAGGCTTTCAGAAATATTTACAATGTTTGTTTTGAAAAATGAATTTGAATCCTTTGGTGACTGCAAAACTCAAATCTTCTGTGTCCACTTCCTTACAGCTCCATAAAATGGCTTAGTGAGGACTGATACGTGATTAACCAAAAATCTTTTACATAATCTCTGGCATACTTTATTGTGATTTAGGTTTTTCTGCTTCAAAATCTTTTTGCACAATGCCCACAAAACATCATATTTTACCTTCTACCTTTGGCAGCTGCTGAGGTTTGCTAGTTTCAGGACTCATGTTGCACTATAAAGTTTTTTTTTTTTTTTTACAAAATATAAGTTTGCATGTAAATATTTTTACATACACAGCAATTAAAAAAAAATACAAGAGTAAAATTTTTACTATTTTACAAACTCATTTAATCAATGTCTTAAAAAAATTAATTACTAAAAAGAAATGGTGTAAGGCGTACTTTGAAACAATGTTTATAGAAATTGTTACATTTTACAAATGATTAAAAGAAATGGCAAGCAACACATTGAATAACATTTTTAAGTAGAAAGATACTGAAATAGTATATTTTTGTAGAATGTACTCAAATAATAAATTTGTTTAATTTACAA
Organism: Carassius carassius; assembly: GCF_963082965.1. Taxonomy (NCBI): domain Eukaryota; kingdom Metazoa; phylum Chordata; class Actinopteri; order Cypriniformes; family Cyprinidae; genus Carassius; species Carassius carassius. The sequence goes on along the minus strand of NC_081762.1, from coordinate 15,341,763 downwards.
CTTCAAAAAATTATTTTTTAATGTAAAGTCTAGCCAATGTAGTTCATCCACAATGACCACTTAAAAAAATTGATAATTATTTACCACAAATTTTAGCCTTGTTATGCAAAATGTTAGATAAACAGAATGAACGCATTGTTTGTAAAATTCCTTTAAAGATATGGATGCCTTGAAATCGAGACTACAAAGAGAATATTCCAGTGTTAAATATTTTAATGTATTTAATTTAACTAATGTAAGCTGTGGGGATTTCAGAACGCCCATCGGGTGTTTTATTAAATCTTATCATTAAATCTTATTTATTAAATTCTATTTTGCAGCTGACTGTATATATATATATATTCTCATCCTAAATGTGCAAAAACAAAAATCATCCAACATAACGAAAAGTGAGGCTGAAAGGAAAGCAAAACAAGGCTCCCTTCAGCTTATCTAGACCCTCCCTTGGGATTGTTCCTACAAAAAAGTCCCCCTCTATAAACAATATAGATTTGGGGGGAAGACAAGTATGATCCACATCAATATCATCTCCCATTTACTAAAATAAGGCATAAGTGAATTGTGAGCCATTACAGTCAACGGTGACAGAGCACCTCAGTGTGGCAAAAGCACACTGGTATGAGTGTTTAGTGCTACTGTGAAATGCTGTTATGATGCCGGGGCTTTCAAGTCCAATGGCATGCAAACTCAAGGCTGTTTCTTCCATGTGCTATTAGGCCAGCAATTTTTCTCTCTGTAATATCGAGCTTTCCTGAGAGCCTCATTTGTACTCTCAAAATCTGACCTTGTACTATGCATTAGGTCAAAAAAGAGAAAATGTCTAACCTGCTGAAGTACAGCAGAAACACAAGCGGATGAGGGCATCTAGGGTGTTTTGGTATATGAGAAGCACTACATTCTGACTCATTAACCCAGCTTATTCTGTCAGAGAGTGAGATCCTCTGTACAGCAATAAGCCATTAGCTGGCTTTAATAGGTGTCATATTTATGTAGCGTCAAAATGGACTGGAGTGATATCAAACAAGAGGACAGGAAAATGCACTCTGAGAGATATCTATAATTCAGAGAGCACTTAAAATGCTGCGGCCCTCCTGCGTACTCTGCTCTTCCCCAGATTTGGACCCCAAGGTTGCGAGCAGTAATGTGAATCAGGTACAGGTGGTGTTGTGGTTTTCCTGGACTCTTTAATCCTGCTCAGTGTTAGGACTAGGGTTTTGTTGAACTGTACAGCTAGTCTTTGTGGAGACTGTTGTTTGGGGTTTACTGAAAATCTTCAATTGAAATATTTTGAGATTGGTATATATACATATGGGTGAAATCCTTCAGCTGTCCATTACACTTTAACAAAGATTTTTCATAATCAATAAATAAAACAATGGTTATTGGAAAATGTGGTAACACTTTAGTATAGAGACCAGTTCTCACTATTTACTAGTTGCTTATTAGTGTGCCTATTATTAACATATTGGCTGTTTATTAGTACTTATGACATTTATTCTACATGATCATATTCTACATCTCTACATCCCCAACACCTAAACCTTACAGCTACATTACAACTTATTAATAAGCAGCAAAATTGGAGTTTATTGTTTATTGTAGTTCATAGTTTGTTAATAGTGAGAATTAGACCTTAAAATAAAGTGTGACCTAGTATGTTTTAAAGGAAAATTTCAGTCCTTCTACTTCTACTTTCCATTCCTTTATAATTATCTGTGCCATTTCTGAGTGAAAATTGTACCAAAGTAAAAAAATAAATCAGCGTACAGTATGCCTGCAAATGAAATTAAATTCTAAATGATAAATATCTAAATGATAGGACCTAATAATTGTAATATTTGATAATGAAATCATTTCTTATTAGGGAATTTATGCATGAGTTAGGGTTTGTGACTAAGATGTTAACTCTTTTAACACTTTTTTTTTCTATTTGTAGAATTAATCATACCAAATTAACAAGCTTGTTAGTTCAGATAATACAGCACTTACTGCATTTATTTATTAAAATTTTTACATTTCATATTGTATACAGATTACTTCATTCGCCATACCAGTGTGACTTTGAAAACAAAAATTGTTTTTCACCTGTAATATTTGAAGGTAATTCACCCCTTGTCAAAGAGATACAACTCAGTGGTATGTGATTACACACAATCAACATCATATAAGATAGCAAAAATCTCTTATGACCTTGTCCTCAGCATCCCCTCAGGATAGAAGACCAATTAGATAAGACCCCAATTTTCCATCTGCGCTCTGCATAATATACCTCTTTACCTGGCAAGATTGATGCCTTCTGTTTTCCACGTGTATATGGACTAATGATTATTCTGTCAAAACCTCCATCTTCAAACAGACTCTGCAGTGTGCTTCCACACAATTTAACCTTCAAACTGCAGCTGTGTGTGTCAGTGAAGGGAAGTTATGCACCTCTTCCCAGGCTCAGCCAGCTCCTTCTGATTCATGGGTCTATATATATATAAATATATTTATCTTCTCCAAATCGAGCCCTCTGTTGTGACGAGGTGCGTTAGCACTTAATCCGTCTTGGCCATCGAGCCAAGTGCCACATGCGCTCCAGCTGTTCTTGACACAAACCTAACAAACAGGCGTTCACAAACCCTGGCCAGGTGCAAGCAGACGGCTGGCAGTAAAGCTAAATGGGAATAAAATGAAATGGAGAAGCTCAGCTATCAAATGTAAAATGGCCTGTATTTTATGGTCCCAGTGTCCCGTTTGCTTTATGAAGGATATACAGAACTAAGCACAGCCATTGCGCTGATGATGGATCTCTAATCTTTATGGCCTCTGGAGAATCAGAGTTTAAAGAGGAATTTTAAACGGAGTCTCTGTAGTGAACATGTTTCACACCTCACAATCATTCACATTCACAACTGCAAATTAGATTTGTACGTCATTTTTCCCAGTAAATGTTGTAAAGAATATTAATACAGGATTCAGTTATAAAACTCACAGGAAATGTCTGCCTGTGGGAATCTAATGGTAGGATCAAAAACAATGAAAAAGATATACTACAGTATATTCATTAAATCTATAATGAGTTCTGAGTTCTCTAAATGGTGTACTATAAACTATGCACTTACATTATGCACATATGCGATATATTTTTGATGGTGGACAGGGACGCCGGACTGGGGGTAAAACCAGTACTGATTACCAGGGTCCCAAAGGAAGAGAGGGCCCTTGAAAAGTCTGGAATATATATTTCCGGGGGGGCATTAGGACTGCCTATGCATAGGGCCCGGGATCTTGTGCAGCGCCCCTGATGGTGGAGCACAAAATTAGTCTATTAAATAACTGGAAATAACTGTTAACCATACTTAAAGGCCATGTTGCAGGTTAACCACCACTTTTGATTAATGGGTACATAAATCAATCAAGATATGTATATCATTTTTAAAATGTCTCAAAAATGGTCTTAAAGACCAGTTTTTTACGTTTTTGGTATTAACGGTTTTGGGTGAACTCGTGTCTCGTACTAGATCGATGTACTCCGAGTTCCGAGGTCACACAGCACGCGAAACAACGATGGCAGCCCCTACGAATAATACTTCCTACGGATGCAGTGTTAATGCAAGTGGTACACGTTGAAAAAACGATTTCAGGTCAATGTAACGTTGCAATAAAATAAATAATCAAGTTACAATTCTTTGCACTCAGAAAGTTTGGCGTAACTTGCCTGGAACAGTACAAAGTCATTAGTCGTGGTATGAAATAGTGATTACGAGCTCAAAAACCTGGGATGAGGAAGAGACCGCAAGAACCAACATGTATGATGGCCCGCAGCCGTGTAATTTCGAACCAGCCATACGTGAGAGGGCAAATGAGGAATTACCAAGAACTGATGTCCGTCAAAGCCTATGCATGGTCCGAGGAGAATGAGTGGAGAGTTGGTGAAGTGTCCCGGTGAGTTGCTATCATTTAGCATCTCAGCAATGAGCACTGGAGCTAGTCTACGAGCAGCAGTGCACAATAACGACACATATATTTTTTTACTGTCATTGAGTAGCACCGAGTGAAAAATCAACGTTTTCTTTATATCTAGTGGCAGTGATCATGATGTTAGTTCAGATAAGTACCGGATACCTTTGTCATAGTGTCGTAGAACTGGTAAACTTTGTCTTTATCATCTAGAAATAAAAGGCATCATGCTAGCTATATGGACGTTTCTAAGCGTTTATCTCTTCCTCCAGTGAAAATGTTGTTGCAAACGTACCCGCGTGTGTGTCGCTGTGTTTGGCAGGTGCTTGTGTGGGCGGTGCTGTCCCATGGAAACTGCACTGAAAAGCTTGTGCTGTAGGGAAGTGAGTGCATTTGGGTCGCTGTTGGTCGATATCTCTCTATCTATCTGTCTGTCTGTCTAGCTATATATCTAGTCTATCTATCTATATATATCTATGTATTTATCTATTTATCTATAATCTGCGCTATCTGAATACTATTACTCTCGTCTCTCTCTAGTCACTCTCAATGCTCTCAAGGCGGGCTTTGGTAAATTCTCTCCCCAACGTGACGTGATGCAATGCATTGAGGGGGAAAGGAGACCGCTGTAAGATATTACCTACTTTTTCATATTATATTCCGTTTTGTGATAGCCAACAACATAAAATACAATGGATAACAGTTTAAATGTTTATTAGCAACAAGCAAATTGCACAAATTCATTAAAAAATTAACCCTGCAACACGGCCTTTAATCTGTTTTTTGAATTTTTATAATAATAAAAGGATAAAGATACAGGAGAATTGAAAACAAATATTTTCCCCAAACTATCCACCATCCCAAAAACAAAACTAAATTACACACACAAAGAAGCCCTCAATACATAATTATAGGGTCAGTTATGTATAATAAACTTTGAATCTGAGTTTAGAAACAAACAAACAAAAAATAAAAGTAATTGCCCATGTACATTAAGCACATTTATGTCAGCAAACAAATCATTACAGATATAAACTCTGTACATACAAAGCACACAGCCTACTTGTGCTTAATAAACTTTTGATTAAAATCAAGTCATAATGATTAGATTGACAGATTATAGAAGAATACTGTAGTTTGCATAATCAGAAAAGAAGAATAATAAAAGGGTCCCAAGTTTCAGAAAATATGCCAGTTTTATTCTGGTATCAGGTTATGCTGCTACAGATTTATTTAATATTGTATAATCAACTAAAGTTGGTTCCATTTTAGTTAAATTTTAGTTATTTCACTGACTTGATTAACATGACCTCTAACAGTACTGAAGTTGGTGCTTTTTTCAAAGCAATCAATAACTTTAATCAGAAAGGAAGCATTAAATTGATAAAGTGTTATAAAGAAATGTATGTTATAAAATATTATTTCAAATAAATAGAAATAGGTTTTATAAAATAAAATAAAGCATCCACAACTGTTTTTAACATCGATATTCATCTAATGAATTTGTAAGTCACTTTAAAAACTGTCTGCTATACGACTTAATGTAATTGTAATAATAGGAAATGTTTCTTGAACAGCAAATCAAAATATTTTATTTTCTGAACGATCATTTGACATTTAAGACAGGAGTAATGGCTGCTGAAATTTCAGCTTTGCCCTCGAAGAAATAAATAACACTTTAAAATCTATAAAAACAGAAAACATTTTGTTAACATGTAATAATATTTCACAATATTTGTTTTACTGTTTTTTTATATCAAATAAATACAGCCTTAGTAAGCATAACTTTCAAAATCAATACAATATGTACAATATTATCGACACCACACTATTTAAACAGTATTGAATGTATCTATAAAATACCTGCTAGTACTGTATTAGCTGTGTTATTAAACTTAATTCTTTGCAACAAAGGCAATCATGCAGAAAATAAAAGTAATGAATGAGTGAACAAACATAAATGAAAAATGATTAAAGGGATAGTTCACCTAAAATGAAAATTTGATGTAAATCTTCTTACCCCCAGGCTATCCAAGATGTAGGTGAATTTGTTTCTTCAGTAGAACACAAACAAAGATTTTGAACTCAAACCGTTACAGTCTATCAGTCTTATAATGGAGGTAAATGAGAATCATGGCTAAAACATACCATAAAACAAAACAAAAAATAAACAAATCCAGTTCAGTTTCTTGCACAGACCAATCGTTTTGTGTCTTTACACATCATTGTATCATCACAAGCCGCAGGGTTTAATTTGGTTTTGAACTATCCCTTTAATCAGATGAAAAGCAACTGTTAGGTTAGGAATAATTATTAAAAAAATGATTATGAATACAATGGTTTATCTTATTATTAATTATTTTCGTTCAGTAAAACAGAACAGATATTCCCCAAGCTTTTTTCAAATCAAACACAATATCCTGCAAACAGATAATCCTGACCTCCTCAGTACACTGATATCACTTTAAAGTCAAGGGACAACCTTGCCGTTTGACTCATATTTCTGGGAAGTGTGCTGTTTGATAAAAAACATTGTGTCTAGCAGATAAACCAGTGATATGCCAGCACCCTTCGATGAGAGATCTACACTTTATCTTGAGCAAAATAGAAAGGTGGCTCATTTTACTCTTCAATTCATGCCTTTTGACCTTCCTCAGAGATCCCTTGATTTCTATGTCAATTGCTGTGACTTCTCTGTTCACAGCAGCAAAATGCAGTGGCACAGAGAACAGATAGGTCTTTGGAGCTGTTACTAGGCCACCCAGATGCCAGGCTGTCAAGCGGGCGTAGAGCACTTTTGCAGAGTCAGGATAAATTTCAAGGCACTTTTATCTGAGATGGCATACTGTGAGCTCATGTATTTTCCTCTTCCTTAGAAAACATGGGAGTGGGCTTGCCTCTGGTACCATAAACTCCTTTGAACTCTGGGGGAACATAAAGTAGGACTTTAGTTTCTTAGGGCAATGTTTCCTGCAGAGGGAGACTTTCTCAGAAGAACATTTCCTATCTCATAGCTCAAAAAAAAAGAAGCAGTCACAGTTTAAACAACTGCTGTTAGTCATACTTAGGTTTGTATTGTGGTTTTGAATGTAATCATCTCACATCATCCCCATAGGGCTCTTTTTGATGCATTTCGCTATAATGGGCTTTCACTGTTGAGTGGAGAGCCATAAATGTCACAAAAAAGTTTTTATAATAAATTGAGAAAGTGAATATGAAAGTGAAACTTACAATTACACTTTATTTGCACTGTTATTGTAGTAAACTGCTCTTTTGGGAATATTTATGAAGATGTATACTTATTATTTACATAATGCGATCATTTACAATCTGCATTAGCTTTTGTAGATAGAACTAGCATAATGTGTTCCTCTGCATTCTGGGAAGAGGGTTTTGCCTTTTCCAATTTGAATTAAATTACAATTTATTTCCTGAATTTGACATTCATAAAACTGCTAATCAACAGAATAAAATTTGCATATCTATAGCCTATTTAAACACATTATGAGAATGTGATGTTTTTAACATTTTAACAAATGCAACTAAAATATTTTTGAAACATGTTCCATAATTCATGCATAAATAATATTTTTGTACTAAGGTTATTTGAACATAAATAAAGACCTGAAATCGTCAAACAAATATTCTATTACCGTTAATGGAAGAAAGTGTGTTTTTGGAGAACAATTTAACATAATGTTAGCTAAAGTTCTGAGAACATCCTCTGTTTGCTGAGAAGAAATTATAAAATATATAGGTTTTATCAGAAAACTTATTGAATTTGTATTGACATTGTAAAAAGCAAATGTTTTAAATCTGAAATCTCTTTAAATTTTGAATTTACTTAACTCAGTAAGGGAATAGAGGACCATAGTAAGGCACCATAGATTGGAAAGAATTTGCGATGATGAGCTCATTTTTCTGAGCCTGTTGTCATGTCTGAACCTGGACAATGGTTCACCTGCACTCATTTATGTCTTGCTGACTTGAGTTCATGTATGGTATTTGTAATCAGGAATATTTGCAACCCCTCTGTAAATGAAGTTGACCCATTTATATTTCTTTGCCAAATGTAGCCCCATCTGGGAGACAGTGAAATATTAACTAACATTTCTCTGTCTGAGACCACTCTAGGTTAGCTGCACTGCAAACAAAAGATAATTAAACTTTGATTATCTAAGTGGAGCAATCTCATTTTCTGACAGTTGTGACATTTTTCACTGACCTTAACAGCTTTCCATCTGATACAATGACTTCTATTTCTGTTTCTCTGCAGATTTTTACATAGATATGAACAAGACGGTTTGAACAGCAGCAGGAAAGACTGACGCCGCTTTATCTTGCACGTCTTCGTTCTCCATTTCTGAGTATTCATTCAGTCATTTTCATTCAGTTTCCTAGAATTTTTTTCATTTCAGCTGTCAAGAAAAATGATCTGTCTTTTATTTTCCAGATTTATTCTGGAATAACTGGATTCTTAGGATTTTGAGTGACACCTCGTATAATTTTTAACACTTTTTCCTGATTTTATTTCAAAATTGACAAAAAACGCATATGGAGGAAAGAAAGACAGGCTTAACTTTATTACTGAGAAGGTCAATCATGTTTACTTTAATAGCTTTGGAAACAGCACGAATACCGTCCTGCTCCAGGTGATTAAACTGCCTGCACGATATATAGAAATATGGAATATATGAGTAATATGGATGTGCTCACCAGTAATAGCAACGTAAATTGGTTATACATGGTTGGGCTTTACAAATACTGTTGTGAAAGCATTGGCTGAATAAAAACCACCATAGTGCACACAGGTACGTACCAAAAACCCGAAGTAATCCCAACACTAAATCTGTACAGAGGCATTTAAAAAGTTAAATTGGTAATAGATAGGCCTATAGTTTGATTTGATTAATGGAACAAACATTACCTCTATAAATCAGATAATGGGGCACGAATGGCAAAATAGCTTTCTGGGAGCAGACAGACAAGGCACATGCAAGCAGTCAATTGAGGCTCTGTGCAGAGATAAATCAAACACAAAGTAATGCTTAATGACTCCAAATTTGCTCTGTTTTTCTTCTAATTTTTCAAGTATGGAAAATCGTTACATGCAGTGAGATGAAAGTTAATAGCTTCACGCAGAATCCAGAAACCATACTGTACCTCCTGTGGGTTTAAATCTATGTAATGAACAATACCGCAAATAAATCGAGTCGAAAGCAGTTCTAATCTTGTTTGTGACTTTTCATTAAATGTCATGGAGTAAAAGTGCACATACTGTAGGTACAAAACGCTATTTCATATGCTAATTTCTAGGAGGATGTCTAACAGATATGAATGGGAAAAAGGTAGGGGAAAAAAGGGACTGTTGGCAGGAATCTATAGGTTCATTATTCTACTGTTTTGCTCACTCATGTAAATCAGTTTACAAGCAAAGCTTTTATATTTATAATACATTTAATCACAGCAGCCAATGCAAATTGGTATTCTTCCATCATAAGGGGTATTTATACTTAGTGACAGGCTTTTTTTCTCTCTCTCTCTCTCTCAAATTGGATGAAACTAATGCATCTTGTTGTTTGGACACATACCTGTACATGAACTTTACTCCAACCAAATTTATGAGACAGATGGAGGATGAAGGAGCAGCCAAACAAAATGGGTTGCCATATGGTCCAAAATAAGCCCTGAACAGAACATTTTTGCTTTCCAGCATGAGAATCATCACTGCATTGAACATAGGTATAATATAGATAAACCACATGGGATTTTTAACTGTTTGCAGAGACACATTTATGTGGCCAGATGTATTTGAAATGTGTACAATGTGTTTTGGTCTTGCTATAAAACACAGCAACCCTCATTTAGCAGTAGTCACGCAACATTGGTCCTGTTAACACCTGTTATTAACATCAGTCTGGAATGATACAATCACAAGCAGTCAGGAGAGACGGAGGCGTTTAAAATGCATGACTTTTAAAGAGACAACATAAATGTGATTTTAATTATCTTATTCATGCATTCTTTGATTTAATTTTAAATTCCAATAGGAGAAAATACAGATTGAATGCAATATATTGAAAAATTATATAATGTAATGCTATATACAGTCCTGTTATGCTGAATTTTCACCACATGAATTATCTAAATAATTGTACGTTTTTTTATCAGCAGCCAACTATGAGGTTAAATATAAAGCCCGCGCAGCTGTGTCTGTCTTTTCCTGCTGTGAAAATGTGCTGCTTGTTCTCCAGAGAGTCTTAACACAACTGGCAGCGACGCAACGGAGGAAGAGCTTTAAACAAGACTGAATTCTCAATTGCCCCACTTTTAAGAAATCAGTGTGTGAAAAAATATTCATTTTAGCTCAACCATCTGTGTTATAAGTATTTTGATCTCATCCCTGTCAATCACATAAAAAATAGGCTTATGAACATTTTGTCCTGTTTTGTTTAAAGCTGATTAAATGTCTTGTCGTCTGTTAATTTTCTGATATTCTGATAATGGTCTGTGCAGATTATGTAAAAACGTAAAAAATATATATATATTCAGATTTTAAATACACATTATTCTGTTTTTCCACCCCGAGAATTGAGAAGCGAGGAAAAGTTTTGATCACCACATGAAAAGACTTCCCCTGTCTTGAGTCTGTGACTTGGCTTTGAAAATTATGCTTGGAAATGATTGATTTACAGTTTTAAAATACTTGTGTATGTGGAGAACATTGTCTCGGGCTGTCAGCCATGCTAAACAACCCTGGAATGAATAAATATTTTAATATATAAATAGAATTCTGGAAATATAAGTAATTCGGTACCATTGGCAAGAGATAATAAGGAACATATGAAGAAATCTTTACTTGGGACCGGTAAATGTAAGGCACTGCTAGGCCGCTATAGTAATATTAGACTTAATGCTGACACAAATATAACTAAATATAAGTATTTTTCTCACAATGTTTATGCAAATGATTCAAACATCTGATACAAAAATGTGCATGCATATTCTTTGTATGATTTTAATAAGCCTGCCACAGGGGGTAAAATAACACTGTCTCAGACAGAACTGGAATTTTATAAACACTCTGAATGAGGAGTGCTCACTGAGAGCCTTTTAAGAATACTGGTAAGGACGGTTGATAATTGTGGTTTCTGTAAGTGCAATATCTGCAAAAAATATAGTTATATCCATAGAAGTACATGGCAATTTCTCCTGCCAATCAAAAAAGAGATTACTACTGTTAACAACCCACAAGAACTGCTTGTCAAAACTGATGAAAGTAGATTTAGTGAATCCAGTTGTTTTGTATACATCTGTGAAGGTGCTAACATTTCAGAAATAAACAGTAGCTTAAAACAAAAGAGATGCTGAAAGGAGAAATATCTTAGGACAGTTTCGAGATTTCCACACACAAAAAAAATTGTATGCATCAAGGAATTTACAATTTGGATTTACAAGTGTTGGTTGTTTTCACATTACTATTATTGTGGTACGACTTCAGCTCCAGTTTCTAACCAAAATATATTTTCTGTATACGAAATATCCAATAATTTTCATTTAAACATAGATGAAAATTACAGACGTTGATATGATTGGCGGTTGTCCATTTTCTCAAACAAGCACATTTCTCCACCTGCCATGACTGTCAGTCATTGCAAACCAATTCAACCTTACATAAAAGCTTTATAGAGTCCATTACACAACACATATGGCACCCTGACAGTGTCTCCACTGAGAATGTTGCCATTTATTTTGCTCGTCTCATATTTTGTCCCATCTAAGCATAAGCATGAGAAAACCTTACTAATGCATTTTACTACAGTCAAGCACTATAGCATTTTTTCTTTTTCCAATAGTGTACAACAAGATTAAGATTTGACTTGATGCCATAATGTATGATGCCACGCTGATAATGTATGATGTCCAACCTCGCAATGAAGCTGCTTCTAACAAACCTGTGACAAACAACCTCACCTTCTTGGGAAAACAATTAAGGTTGTTCTGTGTATTCAATATATTAAGCAAAGCAATCACGAAATGCCACTGACACAAAGGCAGTGAATTGAGCAGACAGGCCCATGTGATGCCAAACATTCCCATTACACAGAGAGAGAAAGAAGGAGGGAGAAAGGGCTCCAAACCAACCATGCATTGCCTGCTGTCAACCTCTGCTTGTCTCTCGGCCTGCCTGCCTACTGGTGAGCCGGGAGCTACTCAAGGAAATAGAAAAAACCAAATAGGTTGTAAATGAGGATGGACATTACAGACTACCCGAAGGAAGAAGAAGTAAGATTGCATTAAAATTTTTTAGCACTAAACGTTGGTGGAGATGAGAGTGAACAAAATGGGGTAAATAAGCGGCAACAAAATAACTGAATTAACCAATGTGGAAACGACAAACATAGTTAATACACAAAGGAAGATCTTATTTTAAGGCTTAAATTAGAAACAGGTTTGCTTTATCCAACACACACATTTTTGATTTCTCTTCCTGTGAATAGAGAATTCGCATAGAGAAATTCTCATGCACAAAAGAAAAGAACGTTCTTCATTCATGCCCAAGTGCTTATGAAAAAGAGTGCATACTGTTCATGTGATGTGCTTCATTTAGAAATACTAAACTGAATCAGTTCAGTTTTAACAAGCATGGTCATTTATATCTGAGAGGGGAAAAATCAATTCATTAAATGAACTCAATCATTACAAATAGGGCATGTGACATTCCTCATGAATACTTATAAGCTGGTATGTATTGTGAGAACAAGTGACTCAGGAGACGCTGCTGTACTTCAAATAAATCATATGACACACACACACTGCCGTTCAAAAGTTGGGGTTGATAAGACTTTTTAATGTTTGTGAAAAACAGAATTATTGTGAAATATTGTTAAAAATATAAAATAACTCTTTAATACTTTCATGTTTTAAAATGTTGTGTGGAAAATAAAAATGTATGGATTCTTATGGGGTTTGCAAATGAATTTTTTTTAAAGAACAGTATTATTTAAAACTTATAAAACTTTTATAAAATTATAGTCTATAATCTATTTACTTTTGATCAATTTAATGCATTCTTGCTAAATAAAAGCATTCATTTCTTTAAAAATAATCTTACTTGACCTACATTTTAGTATATCAATTTTCATAATTCTTTAAAATGTTTAGTATTTAAAATACCCCCAAAAAAATAGTCCAAAACATACTGCACAGTCTTCTAAATGTCTTTCTGTAGCAGACAACTCAAGATCGCTATATAGCACATGATTGTACTTTAGCTCCACCTACTGATTCCTCACACCTCATGTGTAGCCTGTCCAGAACAAGCATGGATGAAAGCATTAGCTCAAGAGTACTGCAAACTTGCCCAAATTAAATAAAAAATCCAGCTGACAGAGTAACATTAAACCTTCTAAAGAAATTACCTAGCCAAAACTTTAATTATTTTCAGGTAGGCTACCTGTTTACACTTGAGATGACTCATCAACTGACTCCTTATGAAGAATATTAATCTACATCCTACAGATAAAGCACATTAAAATGCATGCTTTGTATAACAATAACACACAAATGATGCTCATAACTGAATGCAACTGAATGTTATTTTAAATGAACAAAACTTAATTATAGTTAATGGGTTTAATTTCATGTTTTGTTCTTATTAAGAGCTGATGGTATTATAAAAGGTACTTCACTTTCAAAGGGAAGTAAATTATATCCAATTATTTCTCTTGTGTATGGTACAATAAAATCCATAATCTGTCTTTACAAATTCAAATATCTACTTACTTGTGGTCAGTATTAATCATAAAAAGAGTCTAATTATACATCAGTGGAAGCCACAGTCAAGTAGATTATTACTTTTCTTCTCTACAAAAGCCCATTAGGTCCGTGGCAAGAATGAGTTTTCTGGTAGATTACCTCCATATAATATTTTCAGCACTGCAGACATGTAGACACGGCCTGGGACAGTCTGAAACACACTAATGAATAATGCATGACCCATTAGCTGAATTGGGAGTAGAGCTCAACAAGTGAATGTCCACGACCCCATGCATGGACTGAAACTAGTCCTACATTAACACGGTTGTTTTCAGTCTCTATAGTGATGTACCTTCATGTTTGCTTCCCTTCTTTTTGTGTTTGGAATGAACTTGTCAAGCTGATCAAAAAGGAAACCCATATGTTAAAGCTCAAAAGCATTCTTCAAAAGCAGTCGGTATCTAAAATCACTGTCTATTTTTATCTCTGCTCTCAGCCTAACAAAAATAATGCATTTTGTACTATTTGATTACAGGAAAGTCAAACCCTTATCTCTGCAAAGAAAAAAATCATTGTTTTTAAGATACATCGCTGCTTAGTGTCTTTAGAATTTTGTTGCTCTCTGACATTTCACTTGCATGAATTGTTACTAAAAAGGTAAAATATGCATCACAGCAAACACTTTCTTTAAAAGATCCCTGTTACTTTACAACCAAACTGTAAAAGCAGCATCTGAACGGGTTTGTTTCATCTCTTTTCAGATTTCCCATCTGCATCTCTTAATCCTCTCAGTGGAATATATGGCGACTCCAATTTAATCGTCCTGCCATTAAGGAGATAGAAACCTAGAAACACTGCTTCCTGTAGGGTTTATATAATGAGCCAATGTTCTACACAAATTATGAAATGTATGGCTGTCATAATCATAATCACAGGGATGTTAACTAGACCAGTAAACCAGCATGGTACTGCAAAGCGCTGTCAGTTTATGAGGCATCCAGGGTAATATCTGTCACTAGATAATATCTGATATCTGACTGGATGGCTCATATTTAAAATAGATTTATAAAACACAGATTCTCCCATGCTGTCATGTGCACTCATATTATATAATTGCTAAACCAATAAAAATGGCTTTCATTTGATTTTCAAATGGCTTTAGGGTCAGTCAATACATGCCTTTATGTAGGCTGTTGAAAGTAGGGAATTATGAATAAAAAAAAAATCTGCAGTGATTTATATTGGCAAACAGAGGTTAGCATGTTGCCAGGTTGACACTTAGAACCATTTATGTTGGGAAAATTTAGGAGCTATTTTGTTTAACCTTTTATTTTTATTGTCCATATTTTTATTAATCAAATTATTCTAGGCTATATTAAATAACAATGGTAACAGAAAGCAAATATCAATGTAAAGCACAACACATACGCAGAAGTCACAAGTCATGAAAGATAAAAGAAAAAAAGAAAAAAGAAACTACGAGGTTTAGGTTATACATATATGCAAAACATACAGGTAACAAAGCAATAGAGCGCTGTTAATTCCGTCAGGGAAAAAAATCTTACCGTTTTTTGGGGGAGAATGTAGGCTATATCCTGCGCGTACTTCACTTTCTCACATTGGGCTTCTCAAACTGAATTCCATCGTCTGGGACTATAAGAAGTGATGCTTTCACTGCATCTTGCGTTTTATCTCCGACTAAGGAGAATATCCACTCGTTAAAAAGACGTGTAATTAGATACGTCACTGTTTTACATATTTTTATGAGCGGAGACGTTGTTTCAGTTCAGCAGCCGGTAATCCAAGTGCATCTAACTGCCGCTCATCTCTCTCCGAGCGTGAGGAGCGCGTGGGCTCCTCCTAGAATCACTGACAGCGGGCTCTATCTCGCTCAAAGACACACTGAGGCTGTGTTTTAACATCTGCCGAGCTGCCTTCATAGACAGCATTTTGAGCCTCGTAGAAACATTCCCAAAATAGGCTGTCTAGGTTGGCAGATTCTTTCGAGAATATATTAGCATTATATTATCGTCAGTTTGAAGATAATTCGAGGGGATTTTCTGTTGAGGCTCCTCTTGGTAAAACCATCATGCATTTTGGCGCCCACACTTAGCTAGACAACGCACTCAAGTTTTTATACATTTATGATTTAAAACAGACACAAACTAACGTCATAATGGCTTGTGAAGTTCTATTATGTCTATGGAAACTTCAAAAGAAGCCTGACAGAATGCGCTGTTGCTATGGTTACTTCCCAAGGAAAACACGATTTTGTCTATAGAACTCATCGTAAACTAATTTTTTATTTATTTATTTTTTACTTCGTGGGAAACAAATATAGATTGTACTTTAGTAAAGGTAGAAATATCCTTTAAGACTTCCCAAAACAAGGACAATGCTATACCAATACCTTTAATACGTTTTTTTATTGTAACAAATGCACACATGAAACGAGAGATCCAAAAATCATAAAATCATAATCCAAAAACAGAATAGAGGTCAATAACAAGAAAAGCAGTCCAAAAACAAGAAACGTGAAAAACACAAGGGAACACGAGAAAGCCGGGTGACAGAAAACAAGGACTCCATGAAACAGATAGAAACAGACCGGTTTATAAAGACGTGTGAAAACAATGAAAGTGAAGACACCTGAGTGCAATTAACAGGTGTGCAATTAACAGTGATGAAAGGGACAAAGGCTTTGTGGGAAATGTTGTGCCTGCGGAGGGGTGACTATGTGGAAGTGAGACCACTAGTGGACACCCAGGGAAACACAGACCAGACACTGTGACACCTGCAAGACACATTGTAACGTTATTAATGTCACAGTTCTTAATTAAGATGAAAATTAAATAAACATTTCTTTATAAGTTTTATACACACACACACACATATATATACATAAAGGCTATATGTTATTTTATATGTTATTTTTATTCCAATTTGTTGAAACCTGTCGACTGGCAACTGTCTCACATAAAACGGCAGTTTTAAACCTCTATTAGTAGAATTAAGTGGCCGTTTGCATGGAACAGTAGAGAGTAGCCTACTTAAAACGCATTTTTAAAAGTTAAAATGAAACGTTCTTGCGCGAGACGCTGAAAAGCAGAGAGATGCAGCACAACTGTCAAACATGTCCATCTAGCACAGTTAACCCCCCATAATCTGCACCTCGATTACCTTATTATATACAGTATAGGGTACGTGAAGGCATTTAATTCAAGAACAATATGAATGTGTAAATATTAACATGTACAACTTGTTGTTTATTGCCATGTTCATCTTAGAAACTCTTGAACTCATAAAAAAATCAATAATGCATGTAAAAGTTTAAAACGCATAAACATTACAAAAACAGCAGATTTTAGGCTAAATGTCCCCTGGGGTAAAAGGCTCTTTTAACATTGTAACAAAAACACCATCACAGCATTTTCTTAAACAGTCATCAAGAAGCTGTTCTAGCTGTTCTAAGCTGTTCTAATTTTGAAATATATTGAAATGTGATAATTTAAATGAGAATTATAAGAAGTATGAAATTATAATTATAATATGCCTAAATATTTTAAGACAAAAGGCATTTTATGATTTTGTTTATGCAGGTTTTGTTTTTAGACAATTAAATCAATAGTTTTGTAGTAATTTTCCAATAAGCACAACAATTGTTGCTGGGGCTAAATACTCATAAAGACCACCCAAGTCACTGAGCTTGCAGATCACAAAATGCAGAATGTCAGTACTGCAATTAATTGTTTTCCTTAAGCGAGGAGAATGAATTTGTTACAGAGAAAGTAGTCCCATATTGACTGCTCCAATTACAATGTAGATTCTTATGTGATGTATTGTACTAACACAAGCTTCCACATACTGTACAATTACAAACACCGAATGATAAAGAACTATGCCTAGTTACTTTGTATTACTTGATATTAAGAAATGTTAAATGTTTGTGAAATAAAGTAGTTATTTTGATTTAAGTTTTAAGTTAATTTTTATTCCAAAAATATATAATTGAATGAAAAGTATTTGCACATGGTGACAATTTTTGCCATGTCACTTTTTCTATATCTACTGTATACACAGTAACTCTACGAGAACCTTTTACCACTCACAGCCTTTTTAATCGCATAATGTTAATCAAACCCAACTTATTATTTTTCCCTTATACATTGTGTTGCCATATCAATATTCAAATAATTTTTTATTTAAAATAAATAAACCTTGGGATGGTGAATAAAAAACATTACCCTTAAGGGTTGATGTAAGCATCTTTTCAGTAACTAAGGCTGCTTATTTAAAAACATGATCATTATAATATAGCCATCATCAGCTCTCAGTTTCATGACTGTTTTGGTAGTTTCTTTTGGATGCTAGCTTCAGGTTTACATGCTACAATAGTCTAAGTTTTCAGGGGGGCAATGCCTTTGGGGTGACTGCCATCTATTTCTTACCGGCATGTTGCTCATGAGGTCTGATACCATCTCTCACAGTGGGTGAACTGAGAAAGTTTAAATGTTCTGCTGTAGTTCAAGGAACTGGAAAATTGATGTCAAACTTTGTATGTGCAGCGAGATTCAAAAAGATGATAAAGGAAAGAATAAGCAGCAAATTTGAGGAAAAATATCAGTCCTGCTGTGATGTCCACAACACCATAATCAAAGCTGACTGACATCCCTTTAACCCACTATTAACATTGCGTTAATATTTAGTTATTTTTTTTATTCAATTATAAATGAAAATGTTTTTACAAATTTTAGTGTTTACTCAGAATTAGTTAAACTGCATACTGTGGTTTGATATAAACACCATTCATTTGTCTTGTGTTGGGCGGTCTTCAAAGCAGGGCTCTTTTTCATATTGCTAAAACAATGTGACACCATGACTCTTACATGAACCAAACACTCTCTCTCCTTCTGATCCACCTCCTCACCCATCTGTGCTTCTGTGCATACATTCTCACGCAGACGGGAAAAGATTTGATAAGCATGAAGCGGCATATTTATGACACATTAAAACTTTCAAAGGATGATATCTCTATGGCTCAGAAGGACTAAACGTGCCCTATTCAGAAGCATGAGATTAAATGGTCTTGTGTCTGAGAGAGGTGTACAAATCCCCATTTGGAATTATCTCCATTTCTTCTTTGAACACAAAATGGCTTTTACCTTCTTCCTTTAATATTCCTTTTCAAGCAATGTTATAATTTTTGTTTATTCAATCTAATGCCCAGTTTGCTGTTTTTTAATCATAACAATAATTTCCCTCATTATATATTGTTATCCTCTTTATTCGTTCGCATTCAGAAGAGATGCTTCTCAAAGTACAGTCTGACCTCAGTTAAAGGTTAAACTCAGCAGGAAACAAAAAGACAAGGCGTTCTTATTTTCCCTCGCAGCAGCTATCAGAGCAGAACACCAGCCTGCTCATGCCTGAAAGAAAAAGCAGAGGGACTGTGAGGGCCATACATCCCTCTCACAGGAGGACGAAAGCAGGCCAGCGTCATGAGGTCACATCATACCTTTTTCATAAGCAATCTGAGCAATGATAATTCAATTAGGATTGAGTGTATCTCTGTAACACAAACTCACAGTGACCCGAAGAGACATATGACTGAAGTGGCAGCATATTCTAAAACACTGCAGCATTTTATGGACCTCTCAGAGACAGATAATGTAGCAATTGTTGATGTCTATTATTTCATCTGATTCTAATCCATTTGGATCTGTTGTCACACGCTCCACCCATGATTTCATTCCTTTGTGGAGCCCTAAAAATGAGAAATTGGAGTGTAGTCTCCATAACAAACCATTTGTGACAATTAGGCCGATTGCTCGTCATCACGTCTAATGCAAGCTTAGGCAAACTTGGCATGTACGTTGCAATTTGTCACAATGCCACCTTCACTCCCCAAGGCACTGAGCAAATGAGATACAGGCCATGTTCTATTAGAAGAGCCCTAACAATCCAAAGTTATTTCTTTTCAATCCATAAACTGCTCGGCATGTGGGAAATTATAGATAAAAAGAAAGTCATTATTTTTTATGTTATTACGAGTGGTGTCAAGTAAAGGTGATGTTATACTTCAGGGCCTTTTCCCCATCTGTACATTGAAAATCTGTGATTTTTTTTATTTTATTTTTTGTAAAAATATTATAAATAAATAAATAAATAATAATATTAAAAAAAGAAAATTATAGTATAAATAGAAGATCCTTTTAATTTCTTAAGATTCTTTCATTTAAATATTGAATATATTATATTTATATATATAATTGAAAATAACAGAGTATTGGAGTACATTTTACATACAAAATACTATTTTAGTCTTTCTACTTTTTTTTCTTAATTCCATGTGTTATCTGCTGTGTCATAACTATTTGATCAGCTATTTCTGAGTATTTTGTAAATCCTACACCAGTTTTATTTTTTTTATTTTTTTATAGTGTACTTGGAAAAAAACTTGATGATGAATGAGATGGTGGCTCAACAAAACATATTTTTGGGCCTCGTCTAAAGAGAAATCGAAATTTCTACAAACCAGAAACTCATGAGGTGTTCTGCATTATTAAACATGTCTTATTTGGTTTTGCCGTCTCTGCGAAAAACTGTCACTTTCAATTTAAATGTGTCATTGCAGAGAAATGAAAGTTCCAGACTTGTGATAAGCACACCTTTGCTGATTTACTAATCATTTATTTCACGGGAGTATCCTGCTGCTTCTTAGCAATCCTACATATTTAAAATAAGTCTTTATTACGCTGGAAATTCAGTTGTGCTGCTGTGCAACCGGCTAAACCTGCCGAGAGCCAACTAATCTCTTTTTAGTGTAAAACTATTAACCTTAGCAGACTTCAGCACAGGACATGCAGACTCTGCGAAAGACGTATGATTGCAATCTAACTCCCTACATAACTGACATGAATTCAGTGTGAGGCTAAAAGAGAGTCTGTATTTCTGGAAGTTGTTATTGGAGGAAATGCTGCAGCTTATCAGAATGTATTGCAAACATAACATAGTCTAATTATCACAGGAAGTTTCTCCTGATAAGGTCTTTAACCTAAAGGGAGGATGTTGCACATTGAGTCTTAACACCATAAGTTAGATATTTTGATGATTTCCCCCTTAATACTGTACAAATCCATGTCTTATTCAGTGTGGGCAAAACAACATTTTCTAAAATGCAACAAGTATAGTTCTCTGCAGGAAAGTAATGGGAGTTACCAGATCAGGGTGTTTTTACACCATGATACCTGATTGGTTGACGTCATAGTGACGTTAGGTTTAGTGGTGAGGTTGGGTAAGGGGGATCATTTAGATTGCATGATTTAGAAACACCCAGCAGTTTGAAAACACCCACATGGTGATGGCAAGAAAAATATAACACCCCACCCTTGTCATGCCAACTGAAAATACTGAGCTGCAGAAATGCATTTTATTTTTTTAAGTAATCCGTGTATCTTTAAAAACTTGCATTAATGGTCTTGTTGTATAAAGTGTCACAATAAAGGAACTTCTTGGTGAGCTCCTAGCAGATCATTATACTGCATGAATACAGAACTCCACCTTGTAGTTGTTTTAGTCAACCTTAATCTAAAGGGATTGACTGGTTTACAGCATGGGACTGACGCTAGTTTGTGGAATATTAAAATGCTAAATTGGTAATAAGAACTTCATCTTATCTTTATTGATCTTGACATGGAATTTAATTTTTGTCTGTGACAGATGCCTCAGGCCACTTTATGTCTAGACTATCTTTATCTATCTGGCCAAACAAGTTATTTACTTGATTGATTAAATACACTAGGGGGCGCTAAATATAGACTTCCAAATAAATGTTCACAAAGTTATGATTAACAACAAATTCTATGGGACAATATATTGCTTTTTTCACAAACGCTATACTTTCACAACAATAAGGTGATTGTACTGCATTTTGGAAATGAGAATGTATGGGTGATATGTTTGGGAACATTTTTTATATGACAGATAAAAAAAACAACAACATGAAATAAACTGATTAGAGAAATGATGATGCAGATGAAAGACTCATAATGCTTCTATTCAGTGTTTATTTATTTATTTTTTTCTGGTTTTGATATCAAGTGCCATCCAAGGCATGAGACAATATATTTTATATTATATATATTGATATAAAATAAAACATAAAAAAGCTCGAATAAATGTCATTTCTCAGTTTAATGGTTGATAATTTTGTAACCTGCTATTTTTGACTCAGCAGATCATGACCATTTTCGTTCTAGTGTTTCTTAGCTTAAGTGTCACTAGGTTTTTTAAATCACTGTCATATGCTAGACTTGAGATGAAATCTGCCGTCATTCTGAATTAAACATGATCTTGACATGAAAAAACAACATTCAATTAAATATACTGGGTATAAACAAAGACTACAGAAATACTTTTGTTAAATACTGTCAATTAAACGTTATCGCTTTATCACTTAAACAGTGTTAGACTTTACAAAATAATGTATTTAATACAAATAATTAAATGTAGTACATTTTTTTTCCAAGTAAAATAAACATTTTACAAACACATAAGAATACATGAAAATATAAAACAAACTTTTATTAAACAGGTCTTTTAAAAAACAATCAATATCATATATACACAGAGCGAGATGTGTATGAACTGCTGCCTTCAATTCCAATACTGTAAAATCAGTGCAATGGTGTTTGTCAGTAATACAGACTCAGAGCCAATGACTTCATAAACCATTATTTGGCTGACTTCTCCTTTGGTGGCTGGGACTTTACTCTTCTTAGGTATTGTTTGGAAACTCTTACAGACTTTTTATTAGGACTCCAACGTTTGATACCTGAGAGCAACAAAACACACTGTTAGACATTGAAAATAAATCTAAATAATAATAATAATAACATTAAAAATAAAGCTGTTCTATTGTCTTGATAATGACTTGATAAAGTCTCATATTACAGACAAATCCAAGGTGATCACACATACCATTATTAGCACAAACATCCATACAGCTTCGTTTAGAGATGAAGTTATTGTTGCTTCCTCCGCATCCTGTGTATATGAACTCCTCGCATGTCTTTGTAGCAGAGTTGTAGTAATATCTTGGGATGGAAGCTAAGCACTTTCCTTTGTCCAAAATATCATTGCAAATCACAGGGATTGCTGAAAAATAAAAATGAAAGACCACAAAAACGTTAAACTTCTGATCTTTGCATTTTATAGGGACTTCAAAGATGTTCTAGGTGAAGCCAAGGTCCATTAACTGAGCAAGGCGAGAGACTGGAAACCATTTAGACAAGATGGCCATTAAACAAGCCTGTTGTGCTGATAATTTGAAAAGATGAGAATAAAAACATCTTAATGTGTTCCAATGGAGACGATTAGGGTCGCAACAAGTACACAGGCCCCTAATGTTCTCTTCTATGTTCCGCTCGTCCGTTTTATTAATGCTGTTGACATTTCCTCACCAAATGATTATGAAGATTTAAAACTTCATTCTTGACTTTTTTTCTTAAGATGACAAACACACTTTCCAACCATCTTGTCTTTAAATACATGTATGTATCTTTATTTGCATTTTAAATATTTGATTCAAGGCACAGAATGCAAAAGCCCAGATGTTAGATTTGTTAGAAATGCTAGTGGGTCTCAATAGGAACTTACTTTTAGAAGGTCTGCAATATTCAATACATTCCTGAAGGTTTTGAAATTGGTTTTCATTCCCTTGGCAACCACCATAAGTGAAGGGTTCACACTGCATGGAGGTCATATTGAAGAAATAACGCTTGAAAAGGCCCCGGCAGGGCCCCTCTTTCTTTTGAAAACGACAGATCTGGGGGATTTCTGTTGTGTGCAGAAGAATACTTGTTAAAGTGAGCATCTCACATCATTTGAACAAATTACTATGGCAGTTAAATTTTTTAACCATAACTGCCCTCATAAAAAGTCGATTTACGATGCTATGTGTATTGTTTACATAGCTTATGCGTGTATTCAGATTGTAAGTTTAAAATAAACGTACTTGGAATCCTGAAGCATGTTTTCTGACATTCCAAAAAGGACTTGAAGTTGTTTGCGTTTCCCTCACAACCGCTATAGCTGAATTCTTCACACTGTTGAGTGATTGTGTTGTAGTAATAACGCTGGATGTCGTCATTGCACGTTCCTTCTTCAACTTGTAACAGGCAAACTTCTGTGGGGAATAAATAACACAAGTTTATAGTTCAAGTGCAGCTGTCCGATTTGTCAGGTTTCAACAAAACAACGCGTCTGTTACGTCCATTTTACTACAACTTTTGTATTAGCAATTAAAAGAGTCAAATGTTTTCTTTACCTTTGGGTTGTAATCCGACGGCGCTTTGCACGACAGCAACAATAAGAAAAAGACTTCCAAGCAAATCACACGCCATTGTGATAGAGCTTATACTTAAGGCTCGTAGTGGTCTAAGTCTGATATGGTACTCGCCTGATAAGTTACTAACTTGACTTCTCACAGTCGTTGCCTTATAAATGGAGTTTTTAGGGGGTGGAATTGGTAGGGCGGGCTATATTTAAATTACAATTCCACGCATAGCCTAGCTAGTAGCTACTAATACAGCGATTTGCTCTAATACCAAAGCAGAAAAAAATTACTTCATATTTCATGATCTTAAAATTATATAAAAACTAAACTTATTATTACTACAAATATTATATAATATTATATATAGCCTACATATAACTATTACTAATAATAATGCACTGTAAAAAATATTTATCAAAGAAGGGTTACTGGAGTACGTTTTATGTTGTACTTTATAACACCACGACTAGCCACAATACTACGACTTAGAAAAACTACATCCAAATTTTACGTTAGTTTAAAGTGTTTCTTGCCTTTCTTTATAATAATTTTTTAAACTAACTGCACATTTCTAAGTGAAAATTGCTTAGAAATGTATTTTTATTATCCTATACCATGTTTTTAGTGAAGTAACATTGTTATACACGCACGCACGCACGCACGCACACACACACATATATATATATATATATATATATATATATATATATATATATATATATATATATATATAACATACATTACATGTACATAACAATGTATTATTTTATTAAGATAATTAGAGTAGTTGTAGTATATTTGCTTTGATATAATGGTACAATGAAATAATTGCATAATTATGTCTGACGACCTATGGAAACAGTTTTTTGAGAGAAAACATAATCTTGGGTGATAATGTAATGTGTCAGGTCAGGGGTAAACATGGATTAGCATGCTCATCCCAACAGTAATGCTTTCTATGTCCCCTTGACCTATATTAAAATCCAAGGGTCATTACGAGAAAACCTGAATCAGTTTCATTATATTTGGGATCTATTTTATTGTTTATGTAAATATGTATTGACTTGAATGTGTGGTTGTTCGCAAGAACAGCTGACCAGAAATTTGGAGAAGACTATGGAAAGATAAAATAAGAGTGCTTGTTTAAATGAGATTAAGAGATTACAATGTTTATGCAGATTACTTTATAAACCGGATTGAGAGAGAGGTACAGAATCTCTGTCTATTTTCACAGGTGGAGGAGACCTCATCGTAAGCGGAAGTAAGTCTGGTCATCAGCAGTATATTGTATAATTAAATATCTCAAACTCAAATACCCTACCAAATGTGATGTGATCGTTTGATTTGATTTCCCAGACAATGCCGGTCATAAATGTAGAAGAACTGACAGATCTGGATAAGGCTAAAATGGAAGTAACCCAGCTCAAAACTGAGGTGAAGCTTGAAAGGGCGAAGGTAAGCGTTGGTATCTACTCATGACCAGATTACACAAAATGGACATCAAAGTTGGATAGGCATTGCTGGTATGCTCATTTTTATTTGGTTGTCACCTTAATGACTTTTTTCATCAGGTGTCCAAATGCTGTGAAGAGATTTCAGAGTACATTCAGAGCGGAGCAGATGAGGATCCTTTGGTCAAAGGCATTCCAGAGGAGAAGAACCCATTCAAGGAGAAAGGTGGCTGTGTCATTTGCTAATGTGGACAGAGAAACCCCCGACTCTTGCAGTTTAGTGTTCATTGCTGCCCATGGACACCTGCTAACATTTAATAATAGCTGGAATCACTCTGCTACCTGAAAAAGGACAATCACAAATATGGATAGATGTTCAATTAACTCTAAATGGCTTTTTCTCCCTTGTAAATGAGTCCACAGGATCTGGACCCTCATATGTTGTGTATTCCTCTTTGAAGAGCTCTAATAAATCAGACTACCACTGTGCACTGATCACCAGAGACTTGATGGACTCAAACATGTATTTATTTTTTGGGCTGCCAGCCAAAGGGTAACATATGTGTGACAAAACAGAGTGAAAATGAAATGTTCGAGCTTGTAATTCACATGATATATCAAGGCTTAATCGGTGAAATATTTCAGCTATTCAGTAAAATCACATTACTTGGCAAAGGGCCACTACAGTTTCTGAGTGAAAATTTTGTCAGCATTTTTGTCCATTTTAAATCACATCAGAAAAGCATTTATGTTTAATAAGAATGAAGGAAATAATCAAAAAGTTTAAAATAAAGTATCAGCTAGGTTTAGGGTATGTGTAGGGAGGGTTTTTTCCCCCCAATAAGGTTGCATCTATTAAATTATCTGAATTCAAATTAAAATTTACACTCAATAAATTATTGCATAGGCTTCTGTTTTATTATGTATTACAATACTGAGGTGCAGATGATTGCCACTATTTGCAATAAGCAGCCTAGTATAAATAGCAGAAAATCCTAATATTTTAACATAGTGTATCCAGCATCCATCGCTATTTGCGCTTAGTCTAAATAGTCTCTATCGCTCTTTACACAGTGCAAATAGCCGCTGTCTTTCAGAAAATTCTAATATATTGATTTAATGTGTTAGATATCCAAATAAATCGCAGAAGTCAAAATTGCAACAACAACAAAAAAAATGTCACAGATTACCCGAATTCGCCCTATGTTAACTACCGTTATCTTATCAGGGTACATTGTAACAGGCGTTTGTTCATACGTACTGTAGCCCAAATTCGAGTTCGACGTGAGTCGTCTAATGCGCATGCGCATTGCGCAGATCAACACTTTTCAGAATGGCACTGCGCGTCTTGAGATTTAGTTTGGCTTTGAATCGCAGTTTACTTAAGACAACTGTTGTCTGCAACAAACGGCATTTGTCAGAAAAAGCGTCCTCCAATTCGAAAGCATCCGTTTCTACCGAAAATATCGATCATGTTCTCTACACAGAGGAACATTTTGCATTAAAAGCATCTTTGAGAAAGGTAGATATGGCCGCGTGCTATTGTATCTTTAATCAATTGTATAATTCTCTGTCGAGATAAATGTCTATTAAGTTTCTTGCTACCTGATTATTACACTCAAACGAATGTGCAGGTCGGATCTTTTTCAGCAAGTGAATGTAGGTAAGAGGTCTCTTAACGTTACTGTAGCTTCATTGCACTGCTAAGTTAGTTGCAACTGGTCGGTTGAATGAATTGCTTGGGATTTTATTGTCAGTGTCTGACATAATTAAACGATTTTATGACGGCTTTTCTGATATAAAGATACATTTTCACGATTAAACGTTGAATTGTGAAGATTAACCGATTTGTTTTGATGCTTCCTAGAAACTCAGCTTGTCACGTGACGCTCAAGTTGAGTATGGCCCGTCAACTCCATACTAAAAGTTTTGTTTTCACACCAAACATTTTAGAAAACAAATATTTATCTTCCCCAGAAACTTTACTATTGATTATTATAGGTCTCTGTATTTCTATTTCTTTTTTTTATATCACATTTTATTTATTTATAGCTAATCTTTTGAGTTAGCAAGGTCAAGGCTTTTCTCCAAAGGGTGAAAAAAGTATTTACCATGAAACCTTATTACCTTCTTTAAGGCATGTGATAAA
The DNA here is from genome assembly GCF_963082965.1 of Carassius carassius. Classification (NCBI taxonomy): domain Eukaryota; kingdom Metazoa; phylum Chordata; class Actinopteri; order Cypriniformes; family Cyprinidae; genus Carassius; species Carassius carassius. The sequence continues at coordinate 15,314,126 of NC_081762.1, read as the reverse complement.
TGGTAACATGAATTATATTTGAATTAATAACATTTAAATTATTGGAAGTCATTATAATTATACCTTTATATCAACTGTGTAGACTAGGAAGGGTTACAGGGCTTGGGAAGGAAGTTGCTTTCTCCGATTCCCAGTGGCTTCAAGTGTGTCGGAATAGGCTAGTATGAGAAAGGATATTAGTGGAAAACAGAAAAAGCAACGGATAATGAAAACAATGCCATAGAGTGAAGCTCAGGGACGGAGTTTATTAAAAGAACTCACCAGAGACAGTGACACAATTAAAACAAGGTAGAAAAGTCCTTGAATTAGAAGCATGCAATGTTATTATGCATCTAAATAAAAGGAAAGACTGGTGTGAAATTTAACAGTGGAATATATCTACAAACTTGGTTTTATTTTTCAGCTTTTACTCATGCTAAAAGTATTTTACAATAAAATGCACTTTTTCACAAGGTCATCTCATGACTCAAGAAGAAATTCTTCACACAATATAAATCTTATGTAATGCTTAAGTCACGCCAGTTATGTTCAGATTGAAAGAAAGGGAGTATGATTTAAAAAATCTAAATGTTTTATGCACAAATAGGGTAACCACTTCCAGGAAACATCACCTGCTGTTATTCAGTTCAGTTCAATGGTCATGTCTTCTGGGTGCATAAAGTGTTGACAAACCATAAGTCAGAATTCTGGACTCCACCAAACAATTCTCTGCTCGAATCGACAAGAGAATTGTGGAATGTATCACCAAACTTTGTTATAAATTAGGAACCTTGTACTGAAGGTTCGAAGAGGGCGGACCTCCCTTCCTTTCTTACCGTATTATCCAGTCATGGTCTTCAGGGTTCTAAGTAAACCAATACAAAACATGATGCTTCCGTTATATGTTCTCTGCCAGTTTTTCCCGCCAATTCCTTCTGCTGAAAAAAAAAAGTTCATGCAGAGTTTGTTAGCGTGCTGTTGACCCCGGCTTCCTTTCGATTTGAAACGCTATTTGTCCTGTGAACACTGCTTTTGAGTCAGGACGTTTATGTTGGCCAGTGAAGCAGCACGTCTGCTTGTTTTTGGGGAAATGTGGTGCTCATCCCTCTATTTTTCTAACTTTCACAGCTCATACTGAAACAGGGTTTTGACTCCGTTTGTACGCATTAAACATCAAGCAGGAAATATTAGCTCAAGAGGACTCATTTCCATAGCTGAAAAATTTATGGCCTTAATTGAATTAAACTTATTGGCTCATCAACTTATTTTTATTGCTCACATAATGCATTATTGGGAAAAGAATTCAATTCCATTTTTGCTTCATTTGTTTAAGTAGATTCTAATGAACTGCCTTACTTTCATTTGACTCCTCCAATGCAACATTATAGTGTTCTTGTGATCAGACATTAAAACAGGACAATGAGTATTAAGGTCTGCTGACTTTTAATTGCATTTGTTTTAGAGATTTCTACTGCTGCAGACACTTACTATATTTCACAATGTTTATTACAACAGACAGGCATCTTGAAGTGACTCAAAAGGAAGTTGAGTGTCTGGTCCCGCTTTCAAGGAAGCAACCTATTGTAGTGCTGTTACACTCTATATATCTTGAAAGGACTTGAAGGTGTATTTTTATTTTTGGCCTTTTGTTGCTGTTATATAGAGGATGGGAAGTGATGAGTAGAAGGGTTTGGATCAGGAAATGACGTGAACCGTAATTATTCTTTGTTAGCTAATTGCTAGGCAACATGTCTGTTAGAAATTAAATACTGAATTACTTGTTGTTATTTCAAGTTACTTTGAAAAGCTTTTGTATTTCATTGCTTATTATAGAAATTCCAGACTTCAGTGAATTAATCCTTAGTTTTTGATGGATCATTCATGTGACCATTTAGACTGTTTCCTAGTTTTGGTCATGTTTTTTAGATTATGTTGTGTGTGTCATCGCAGATGTTTTCTCCAGTAAAGAAATTTCTCATAAAATTTTGCTTCAACAGAATTAGCGCTTAATAACAAACAAAGCGTTAATGCCCAATTTCCCTGAAATCTATACATTTTTAGATTTGGTTACAGTAGATAAAGCATTCTGATCTATGTTTGAATGCATTACAGATCATTGATAAAGAGATCAACCCTTATGTCGATAAATGGGAGGAAGAAGGGCAATTTCCTGCTCATAAGATCTTCAAAATCCTGGGTAATGCGGGATTTCTAGGAGTCAACAAACCTGTGGGTAAGTAAATGTTCAGATTGTACTTCAGATTTACCAAGCATACAAAATACCCATTCTTCTTGAACACTTCTGTATACAAAATGGTCAAAATTTTGTTTTTCATACCAGTTTCCTTCAACCCTCTGACATTTAGAGTTAAACCAAAAGTTTAGCCTTAACCATAACCATAAATCTTCAACCACTCTTTCCTAAAACTGAGTCCTTCCAAAGAATGCTATATATAGGTGCTACAAAACCAGTTTGGGGGTTCACATGTTCAGATTTTGATGCCAGAACACAATTTCAGCAGGAGCGTTCTGTGCAACTTAAAGTATGTTTTCATTTCGTACCAAACTTTGTCAATTTTGTTCTATTGCACAAGATCAAGGAAAAATTTAAGTGACCCGTTGAAAGCAGCAGGTTGAAAAATACATTTGTAAGAAATATTGCTCTTTCACGGAAAAATATGCGTTTAAATGCACAAACTGGAAAATTTTGATTTTCCAAATAATGACAGAATCACAGTTCAAAGAAACTTTTTTCAGAAAAGTAAAGAAAAGGAAGATTGTAGGGTGCCCTTAAGAGTCTTATTATAATTTTTTTTATGGGAGTGCAGATGGATTCATGACAAAATAGCAACATGGCTCCAAGAAGCAATTACAAGAACAGTGGAAAACACCTTGTAACACAAAATAGATTTGAGGCCGTACACATATCAAAATGTCAGTACACAACTTTTTACCATATGGTTCAAAGCGTTGCTATAAACCTCAATACATGAGAAGAATAAAGAACAACCAAAAGGAAATACAATTGGTGCCTGTGCAAGTGAAATGTAAAATTCAAATAGAAGTATTTTCCCTCCTATTTTTAACACCTTTATATGCATTTATGTTAATGTACAACAGATTATTGTGCTAAGTTTGTAATCAAGATATCAACAAATATACAATCCAACAATCTAGGATTGTAAGCACTTGTGCAAACAATCATTCCTAAATAGCATGCAGGTTATATCCACATAATTTGTTACAGTTTTGTCTTATTTTTTATGAGATGGTAAATTAATGTTAAGAATACAATGCAGTATAATTGCTAGGTGGATGGAGGCTCTGAGGGAAGCAGCTTCATAAATCTGGGTCAGAGGATAGCAGCACTTGCATTAAGAAATGCTGACACTGTGACACTTCTGCATTAGCAGGCTGGATTTACAACATCTTCTTAGAGAGAAGATTACTACTCGAAGCGTTGCCTCACCACCTTTGATATGTGCAGCACAGATATACCAGCAAGTCTCTAAACAATAACGTAAAATCTGTTCAGGTGAATTGTGACTTGACCGCTGTAGGCTAAAGCTGAGCTTTTCCTATATACACTATTTTTCATCTCTTGTCTGTGCTCTCACTCTCGAGATTTGGAGTTTTCTAGCTTTTTTCATTTCAAAATCCACCATCATCAGTGACTATAAAGTTTACATTTTTGCATTTATAGAAACCAGCACCATTTTAGTTGAATGTAAGCATTTTTCTTAAAGAATACTTTAAAATTTTGACTACAAAAAAAGTTATTGAACACTTCATGGTTATGGTATACTTAAAGTATACAGTATAGTTCAATGAACACACATTACTTAGCAGCAGGGCTCGTTGTTGTATTATTTGGGATACGTTGTCACAATACAACTTGCTTTTTTGAATATATCTTATTATAAGCAATTTTAAACTGTAAAACAAAATGTAAACTATACTTGTTTTTTTGGCCATTTTATTTTGGAAGACAGAATTCACAAAGATTATTCAGATTTATTTTTTACTAATTGTTAATTTGTTATTTGTCAGTTGTTTGTTAATTAATTGTTAATTTGTTATTTGTCAGTTGTTTGTTAATTAATTGTTTAATTGTCAGTTGTTTGTCAGAAATAGCTCTTGTGAAAACTAGCCCCAGTCTCTCATCTGTATTCAGTTGAGGTCAGAAGTTTACATCCCCCTTTCAGGGGTGAAATTTTTTTTAATTTGAAGATCAGGGTAAACTTAACTTATTTTGTCTTCAGGGAATCATTTAACTATCTTCTATAGCTTCTAGTACTAGTACTGAATATATATATATATATATATATATATATATATATATATATATATAGAAGAAAAATTTCCAAATCTCCATTCTGTTCAAAAGTTTTCACCCCCAGCTCTTAATGCATGTTTTTTCTTTCTGGAGCAACAGTGAGAGTTTGAACCTTCTGTAATAGTTGCATATTAGTCCCTCAGTTGTATTCGGTGTGAAAAGATGGGTTTCAAAATCATACTGCTGGAAAGGGTTCAAATACACAAAAATGCTGGAAAACCAAAGAATTTGTGGGACCTGAAGGATTTTTCTGAAGATCAGCAGGCAGTTTAACTGTTCAGGACAACCAAGGGACTCATGAACAACTAGTCTCAGCCTCAGACATCACACCCACGTACTGTTGGCTAAACGTCTGATGCATATGGGACACAAAAGTGGAAATACTTCAGGAGTGTCGAGGTCGTTATCAGATTTACATAGAATCTTTAAAATATGTCCAAGAGTTTTACTCACCAGTCTGTTATTGTGGCGACATTTCCATGCCCCAAAACATGACTGTGAAAGATGCAAACTGTGATTGCTTGTTAGACATGTCGGTCACACTGGCTTCATGGGCAGGCCTTGGCCAATGAAAACTGCCATAGATTCCAGACCTACAGCCATCAGTCTGAAGGTCTGGCTATGCAAGACTAATGAACAACTACTTTATCACTAAAAAACAAAACAAAACAAAACAAAAAACCCACAGTCGTGGATCATTCAGGTAAGAATCAAGGTGATGTAAACTTTTGAATGGGGTTATTTTATAAATTTAACTTATTGTCTCTTGTGGTCAATATGTAAACTTTTTTATTTATTTATGTGAAATATCTTATTCAGGTCAGTACTAAATAAACGATAGCATGCATTTTGTATGATTCCTTTTATTTTGGTAAAATAATTAACATTCTGCAGATTCTGAAAGGGGGATGTCATCTGTATCACCCACAATGATACAATCCTAAAGGATCCTTGGTTTGCAGTGACTGAAGGTATTTTGAGTCCTTGTTTTAGAGTTCTGCTAGTTCCCATAACAACTTCTAACTCGTGAAATCACTGCTTTCAAAACCTGGCTGAAAGAGATCCATCTTACAGAACTGGCAAAAATCCAGATTCTGTTTTTCCAACCCTGGCAAACTCTGATAAGACGGTAAGGCTCCATTCTTATCCGAACTGACCAGTCTTTTGACATTTACTCCCACAATATGTGGGTGTACATGGCCTCGTTTCTTTTGAAATATCTCTCATTTCACATCTATGTGTTGATTAAATGTACTGCGCAAGATTACTCCACCGCTCTCCATCCAAAAAAACATTTAAGTTTACATGCACACAGCGAATGGAAATGTTGACCACCTTCCAATAGCTGTCCTTCGTATTTATTGCATTAAACATCCTTTTTCCATTTTATTCCAACTGTGTATCCTATTATTTCATACTATAAAGACTGTTACACAATATTTGCATTGTAATGTGGAAATCTTTCACATTGTTTTACATACCAGTCAAATGTTGTTCTTCTTAAGGTTCATTAAGTTAGTTTGCGGTAAGGATAAACAAACCTTCTATTTAGATGTATCTCAGATTGTCTGTTTGCAGAGGTGGAAAGTAACGAATTACATTTACTCGCGTTACTGTAATTGAGTAGCTTTTTTGTGTACTAATACTTTAAGTAATTTTTAAAATCTGTAATTTTACTTTTACTTAAGTATATTTTGATTGAAGTATTGTACTTCGCTACATTTTAAAACACATTAATTACTGAGTAAAAAAAAATAAAAATAAAAAAAATAAATCGCTCCCTGGAAACTACGGCAGTAAGTAATGGGCAGGAGGGCAAACTGGCACTAAAATCACAAGAAAGATGCAGACGGACAAAACAGGCGTTAGTGGTGCAGACACCACTGAAAACGAAACCCCGTCATATTCTGAAGTTGAACTCGAAGGAAATGAAGTGAACCCCTGGCCATATTTATACTCTATTATGCTGTGTATGCTTTACTTGCCTAGGAAGACCAAACTAGCAGCTTATAAAATCTCGACAAGACATCAACCCTTCGCAAGAATGTAGAGGTAAGCTAAATAATTGCATCGTTGCATTGGTGGTTAAAATGAAGCTTTGACATTTTAGCAAGAAGTTTTGCACAAATTAGCCAAAAAGACCGTGGTGAGGAGTGTGCTATTTTTGTTTTAATGATGTGCGCGCACATTTATAGTGCGTTCTTTCACTGTGTGATTCAGTCTCCTAAAATGCATTTAGAATGATCACAAAATTGAAGATATAGGGGCAGAAAATTCACATATTTATATAATTTCATATATTAAATCAAAATCACACAAAGAATGCCATCTTTTCCTCCAAAAATCATCATGAATATATACATACATATATATAACAGTTCAGTAAACAAGTTAGTTTTTTTAACTCTATTTCTACAACAGAAAATAATTCCAAACACAGCCACCAAAGCACAGTTTTGCGTCTCTGAGCAACGTGACAGTGTTTCGTTCCTGAATGAATCAACCGTTTAAATGATTCGGTTCAATCGCAATGACTCACTTATTAACAGTGACTTGCTGACACATACTGGCCATTTTAATTTCACATTTAAAGTATCTTTTGATTTTTTTTAATAATTAATTTCTTATCATTTCAAATGAGTATTCAACATTTTATGTCTTGTATATCAAAACATTATACATGCATTTGTAACTGCAGGTTAAATGCATTCTTGTCCTGCACTAAACAGTGTAATACATCTAAATGCCACTTCCAATGAATCTTCTGCATTTCCTCTGCATTAAAAGATGAGTTTGTTGATACTGATTTGCCTGGTAACAGCCCAAATGTTTTATTATTCTAAATAACTGATTCCTTTAATTAAAAACAACTAGTTTGAGATTAATAGACCTATCCCAGGGGTATCAAACTCAGTTCCTGGAGGGCCGTAGCCCTGCAGAGTTTAGTTCTAACCCTGCTCCAGCACACATATCATGTAGTTTTCAAATAAACCTAAATGATTAGATTAGCTTGATCAGGTGTGTTTAATTAGGGTTATATCTAAACTGTGCAGGACTGTGGCCCTCCAGGAACTGAGTTTGACACCCTTGATCTGTCCCATTTTTGACTCCCTCCCACTGTTAAAATGTAACTAAGTAATTTTTACTCTGAGTAAATTTTAAATGAGCTACTTTTTACTTTTACTTGAGTAGATTTTTAGACTGGTACTTTTACTTGTACTTAAGTAAAATTTCATTAATGTAATGGTACTTTTACTTGAGTAGAATATTTTTGTACTCTTTCCACCTCTGTCTGTTTGGATACTAAATTGTTCGACTTTGCAGCTGTATCTGTTTCCTCTGCTCTCTGGCTTCTCTTTTCCTTATTTTGCCACACCAAATGTTGTCCACAATCATTGTGGGACCTTATGACATGGGGGAAGTGAGCGTAGAGTTCACCGCAGTCACTAAAGGACTTGCTTTTTAGCATTATTATTGCCCTTATTGCTTTCACAGAAGAGAATAATTTCTGTAATGTCATGATATTTGTTTCCTGGTGGAAAAAGCGGAATAAAATGGAACTTGAAATGACATGACTAAATGCATTACAAGGAAAATATCGCGGGAAACAGTAATGCTTTTATTACGGTCAAAACGCAAGACATTGTAGTATGTTATAATGAAGACTAAATGGACTGGAGGGGTGTGAAAAGGGCATGTTATGTTTTAGATTACTGCATGGCAAAAATATGTAGACCAGTCTTACAGTACATGATCCATATTTGTCTTCAGTACTGAAGTAAGCACGTTCAGATTAATGCTGCAGAAGACCAGATATAAATTATCTAAATTACACCTGCTTTGTGATCAAAATGTTCATATATTTGTCTAAATAATTCAAAAAGAAAAAGAAATGAAGAGGTGAAGCATCCATGTGATCTGCTCACTGGACATTCACTTACCTCTTTCTTCACTGTCTTTAGAGTATGGAGGTCTGGGGTTGGACTTTAGCTATAGTGTGGCTGTTGCAGAAGAACTGGGGAACATCAACTGTGGAGGAATTCCCATGGCTATCGGCGTGCAGAGTGACATGGCTACACCTGCACTGGCGAGGTATTTCTCCTGCTTAACCTTTGAGTAGTATCTTAACTAGTTAAGTAAACTGCTAACTATTCTTTCAAATTAGTAACAGAAATATTAGACATTATTCCATCATAATTTTCATATGTGTGCTACATTGCTCTTCACATTGCACGTGTGAGGGACATTGCTTTACTGTATTAATACAAAATGGTATTTTGCACTAAGATTAGTTGTTGGTAAGAAAAAATCAATACATTGAAATAATAATTAAAAGAGATGGTAAAAATCTTGATAATTACTTTTGGTTAATTCGTCACATTTGTAAAGAAAGGCGAAGTTTGGTGCAGTATCTTGTGGCCTTCCTTACATAAAGAAAAATTGCACATTATGCATAATTTATACTGCAGAAAATGTAAAAGTAGTATCTTATTACTTATAACTTTTTTGAACAGTCTCAGTTCTTCATCAGTTGGCCTTGTCATTAAATGCCCTTTGTCTCACAATATTCATCTCTCACTTTGAAATTACTTTCACTTGTTTTCCAGTAAAAAAAAAAAAATTTTGTTTTAATGTTTTTTTTTTAAATGAATTTCCTTGAGAAATAACTTGATTTAAAGTAGTCAACCCATTTGTGAGAAGTTTTTTTTATATTTCTGCTAAATAAAAAATGAATTGGGTTTGGGAAAAATAGGGTAAGAAAAAGAAACTTAATTTAAGATAGATGTATGCTCTTAAAAGACCATATACTATGCAGTTTTGCTTTGCAGTTTTAAAGTAATTACATTTTTTTTATTTTTAAACTTATTATTATTGTTTATTTACTTGCAAATTTCTGTTTTTATTTATTTATTTTTAATAGGGAAAAGCCTAACTAACTGATTAGGAAAATTACTTTATTAGTTGTAGAATGATGCAGTAGACTCAGAATCAGGTATTTCTTCACCATGTGTTGATAAGCTCTTAAAACTAATTAAATCACCTATCAATTATTATAAATAAATACTGTAGTCGTCAGGAAGGTTCCTTTTCCTGTTTTTAGTCTGCAGCAGGTTATACGCTGTCACTGAGGGGAAATTACTGCACTGTTCTCACACATTTTTCTGTGCATATCTATTTAGGCTATTTGGATTCAGAAAATCAGGGATTTTGATTAGTCTTTGTGATTCTGCCCTATGGAACAGTTTCTGAAATTGCATTTGCTGCTAGTAAAATGTTAGTGTCTTCTGTAGCCCATGCTGTCTCACAAGCTTTTGCTACAAAACTCAAAAAATAACTGAGGATGTGACTGTGACCTCCTTGCTGTTGTAGGTTTGGTTCTGCAGAGCTCAAGAGAGAGTTCTTGCAGCCCACTATAATGGGTGACATGGTGGTCTGCCTCGGGGTGAGCGAAACAGGGGCCGGCTCTGATGTAGCAAGTAAGTATTTTGCTTGAGATAATGTATCTAATAGGAAAGACATGCTCTTTATATGACCATGGGGGTGTTCTAAACAAGATATAAACACACACCAGATGCAAGTCTAAAATTAATGAAGATATCAAAGCATTTCAGGCCAGGGAGATTAAAAGACTTGCCTACATGGGAATACCACACAGGGGATGCAGATCCATTTTTCATAAAGGTATAAAAAATTTGTATTTGAACTAAAGCTGGTACAAGTCACAGATTATTAATGAGTTGTTTTGAGGAGGAATTAAAATACTGTGTTTTATATTTAAACCAAGTATGATCTCAGCGAGCAGCGATTCTCTACCTTTTTGGCTTGAGGGCCCTTTTTTTTGTCCAAGAAAAAAATCCCACAATGTTCTCTAATATTTCTGCTGTAATTATGGCAAAGCGGGTTGTTTTCAACTTTTTTTTATTAACAGAAACCGTGAGCGTTGCTATAGTAAAAATGAACCACAAGTCATTTTGTGATTCTATAACTGTCTTGTTATTGGTTACAGAAACTATTTAAAATAATTTTCAGTAATTGAAACAAAATTAGTTAAATAAGTTCTGAAACTAAATAAAAAAGAAATCAAAGCTATATATATATATATATATATATATATATATATATATATATATATATATATATATATATATATATATATATATAGCTATACGAATATAACTAAGCAAAACAAAAACTAATAAAGAAAATGCTACAACTTAGCCTAAAACAAAAACTGAAATATATATATAAAAAAAAGCTAATTAAGAAAAATAAAGCTAATTTCAAACACTAACAAATAATATAATAGTATATAATCAATAGTAAAATAACATATTTAAGCATAAATAGTCAGGTTTATGAAAAATGTTGTGAATTTTTTTTTTTAATTTAAGATAAAACATTATGCAGTTTTGCTTCTCAAGTCACCTGGTGTTTGAAATTTTGATATTTTAGTAAAAAAAAATAGTTTACAAAATACTTCAACTTTAATGTAAACTGAAAATATAAAAATAGAAACTAACTTAAAATATTAAAATACTGTAATAGTATATAAATAAAATAACACTTCAGGAAGTTTCAATAACTAGTTCTTTAATAAAAACAATAGTTACTGTTGGGGGGGGGTATGTTTTTAGCATTTTATTTAGATAAAAGTGTTATTTATAATAATAATAATATTTATATGAATAATAATCTCTTCCTCTGCATCCTGGCTGAGAACCACTGATCTAAAGAGTGTAATTTGGGAATAAATACCGTCTCCTTCAGGCATCAAGACTAAAGCTGTGCGCAAAGGAGATGAATTTGTCATTAATGGAGGAAAGATGTGGACTACTAATGGCACTCAGGCAGACTGGATGTGCCTCCTGGCCAACACCAGCGATGGCCCTCCACACAAGAACAAATCCCTAATCTGCTTACCTATGAATCTGCCAGGTAAGACATAATGCAAAAGCACAGAACTTTTGGAAAAGGAGAATTTTTACTGCCAAAGAAAACATGCTAATTTTTTACCGTACATCCGCAGGCGTTCACATCGCACGTAAGATTGATAAAATAGGCATGTGGTCATCGGATACAGCAGAGGTGTTTTTTGATGACGTGCGTGTGCCCTGCAAAAATGTCATAGGGGAGGAGGGAATGGGCTTCACGTACCAGATGCTTCAATTCCAAGAGGAGCGACTCTGGGGGGTGGCCAATAGTAAGTTATGCTTTCCAACTCCCACGCGTCCCACCGCCCAGGCATGACGTCAGTGTGTTAATGTCAGTTCTGCCAGTGTGTTTACAAGCCAGGTCAGAACCTCTCAAGCCCAAATGTGTTGATGTGTATCAGTGAGTCAAACTTGTGTTTTCGCTTTAAACATCAAGGAAGAAAAAGGTCTGGCATGTTCTGGAGGATCTTCTGACATCATCAGCAAACATTTCCGCGTTCCTTTAATCCAGCTATTTCCTCAATCACATAATTTGCTGAAAAACACATCTGAACTTTTGCCTTGTTTTTGAAGTTCTGACGACCATGGAGAAAGTTGTCCAAGAGACCATTAATTACACCAGACAGAGGAAGGTCTTCAATCAGCCCATTCTGTACCACCAGGTCGTTCACTTCAGGCTGGCTGAGCTGCAGACAGAAATCGAGCTGTTGCGCTCCCTTTTGCATCGCGCCACAGGTGAGTCCGACCGTTTCCTCAATTATTTCCGAATGATTTTTATAAGCCAAGGCAGATATGCAATTTCATGGGTTTGGGTCTACAGGGGCACCAATTTCCGAATTAATAATGGAAAGAAATGGTGTGAACACTGGCTTGCAATCAGTCCATTTTCATTCTTCCTCCCTCAGGTTGTGAAATTAAAAATTGGAGCTGAACCTCAGTGTGTATGCCTGAAAATGAATACATCTGAATTAGTTTTTTTTCCCTCTTTGCACTTTCATTAGCTTTGTACATTAAGGGAAACGATGTGACAAAGTTGGCGTCAATGGCCAAGCTGAAGGCAGGACGACTGGCCCGAGAGCTCGGTGACAGCTGCCTCCAGTACTGGGGTGGCATGGGCTTCACCAGTGACGTCCTAGTCAGCAGGTTCTACAGGTCAGTTTCTCTGAATGAGGTGAACATGCATGTGCTCTCATAGCTGCAGTGACATCTAGTGACATTTAAAAGCAACAGGTTACGATTGCATGTGTATGAGCGGTAAAAGCCAGGTCAAGTGTGAATGCAGTGAATCCAATTTCCAAGTGATCTATATAAGTGTAAAATATTGGATACAAATAAATCTGATCTGTTTGTTTTTTCTTAACAGGGACTCCAGGTTAATGTCCATTGGTGCAGGAGCTGATGAGGTGATGCTGTCAATCATATGCAAGTACATGGACACTCTACCCAAGAAGTGACATCACCAATATGAGTTCAGTTTGAAAACAAAGTGTCCTTAAAAGGAAAATCTGACACTTAGTATAAATGAACTATAGTTATATCAGTTATAAAAGCCATTAACAACCTTAAGATGGATGAGTTGTACCTTGCAGTAAAAAACAAAATAAAAAGGTATTTTACTTGCTGAAGAACTTTATATGTAGTTATATGTAATTTATGTACATTTAGATTATAGTTTCATATGAATGTTTGTAATTATGGATGAAAACAAATAAAGATGTCATAATTCTTCAGTAGCTTGTTGTACGATTCCTGAGAAGCATAAATTGGATATATGAAAACAGGATTCAAGTTGACAACATAAAGGAATTTATGTAATAATTCTCAGAAAAATTACATCTATTTACAAATTAGTTCCTAAAAGAACTTAAATTAACCATGCATTATTTAAACCATAGAGAGCAAAATAGATTGGAAAATAACTTAAAAATGACTTAATATGGTAATTATTATACATCTGCATTGCACATAAACTCTCATACCAGTATGTTTATTTTATTTTATTTTTTATTTTTAAATCTGAAGATCAGCTCTTTGAACACTATGTGCATACAAATTTGTGGCAGCTCTTTCAAGAATGTTGTAAGACTTTCACAGTAAAAGAAAGGAAAAGAAAGGCTGATTAGGTCTGTTATTTTGTTTAAACCCCACCCAGCTGGGCATAACCTGAATTTCCAACTACATGATTACAGGACTACTGTGCTATTTTGTCCCACTCTTTTAAATGCATTTATCTGTATCCTGAGAGAAGATATACATTAGCACACATTTATAGCACAGAAGTTCCCCTAAAAGAATAATACCTTTAAACAAAGGTCATTATTTCTGAAAAAAAAAGAAGGAAAGATGCATGTTGTTAATCTTCAAAATATTTTTTGTGACAAGTTTTAGGCAACCAGCATTATCCCTTCCCCTCGGGGGACACTAATGGTGGGTTAGGATGGATTTTAGTCTAATATTGCACATTGTCAATCAATGTTTCAACTTCTTGTCCAATGGAAAGAAAGCATTCTGGTACTCCTCAGTAACCTCAGTCCTCGTCATCTCTGTGAGGATTCTGACCCTCTACCCCAAATAAAGCATGGCACAAACGAAAGGTCCTGAAGAGTCTCATTAGTCCTACGATCACCTCAGTTTGATCACCCAGTACAGGACTATAAACACAAACAGGGCAAACAGCAGCATGTAGCAGTACACCTTGGTTTGGCTTCCCCTGGAGAGGAGCTTCAATCTACCAATGGTGGCTCCCAACAGACCTCCAGTTGAGTCAAAGTCAGAGTCCTCGAGGAAAAATAAACGTTAGATGTTTAAGCTATTCAGATAAGTGTTTTGATGAAGAGAGTAGAATCAATTCCCATCGCTTACCATTTCTCCTAACATTTTATTCTGGTACTTGACTTCATTTCCAATGTCAATTGAAAGCTGAAATAGATGTAAAAAAATATATAGTTTATTAGGATTCAACACTTTATTGCTATAGCAACCTAGCTGTTTGGAACAATTGTGCTGATAAGAGTTCTAACAGCACTCAAAATAATTATACAGGTGCTTCTCAATAAATTAGAATGTCGAGGAAAAGTTCATTTATTTCAGTAACTCAACTCAAATCGTGAAACTCTTGTATTAAATAAATTCAGTGCACACAGACTGAAGTAGTTTAAGTCTTTGGTTCTTTAAATTGTGATGATTTGGCTCACAGTTAACAAAAACCCACCAATTCACTCTCCACAAATTAGAATACTTCATAAAACCAATTAAAATAAAACATTTTTAGTGAATTGTTGGCCTTCTGGAAAGTATGTTAATTTACTGTACATGTACTCAATACTTGGTAGAGGCTCCTTTTGCTTTAATTACTGCCTTTACTTTGCTTTAATTACTGCCTTTACCTTTAAATTACTTTGCTTTAATTCAAGCAACTTGGGCTATGAGCTTCTCCTCCCTTCCTCCAGACTCTAGGACCTTGGTTTCCAAATGAAATACAAAACTTGCTCTCATCTGAAAAGAGGACTTTGGACCACTGGGCAACAGTCCAGTTCTTCTTCTCCTTAGCCCAGGTAAGATGCCTCTGACGTTGTCTGCGTTTAAGGAGTGGCTTAACAAGAAGAATACGATGACTGTAGCCAAATTCCTTGACACATCTGTGGGTGTTGGCTCTTGATGCCTTGACCCCAGCCTCAGTGCATTTCTTGTGAATTCTCTAAAATTCTTGAATCCAGTTTGCTTGACAATCCTCATAAGGCTGCGGTTCTCTCGGTTGGTTATGAATCTTTTTCATTTCACACTTTTTCCTTTTCCAATTAATTTTTGTGACTTACACTCATTGTGAAGGGTGTCAATGACTGACATAGACCATTTTGAAGGATTAGGAAACATTTGCAGGTGTTTTGAGTTTATTAGCTGATTGGCATGTCATCATATTCTAATTTGTGGAGATAGTGAATTGGTGGGTTTTTGTTAAATGTGAGCCAAAATCATCACAATTAAAAGAACCAAAGACTTAAAGGCAGGGTAGGTAATACATGTATAAACAACTTTCTTCCAAATTTGTTTAAACTTTCTATATATATCAATGCATAATTAAAATGTAAGTACTCCGATAAAAAGAGTATAAAAATCGAGTGACTCTAGACCGTTTAATCTGTATTAAACACAGCTCATTATTTCCATTTCGGGACGAAACATAGGATTGGCTTAGGCGACTGTCACTCTCTCGCAACCATGGCAACCACCCTTTTGCCACACATGACCTGCCCACTTGCGCGTGCACGTTTGATTTGAGGAATTCAACAGGCACGGATCCTAGGAATACCAAAACAATGGCAGAGAAACAGCAAGCAAAATTCACAGTACCAGCCTATGCAGTTAGTGAAGGCAAACCAGGCAAAAAAAGGAAGACAGTAACAGTACAAGAAAAGGCAATGAACAAAAAGTCTTTGGATAAACAAAGAAATAAATCGCGAGTTAAAATCGGCGTGGCTTTCCAGCGATGGCGAGAACTGAGGGAACTCAAGGGGCTGAAAAGTGACTCCTTGATGGCTTTATTTCTGCTGGACAGGTAGATCTTTTTTTTTGTATTTTGATCATACATATTTTTTTCATGAAGCATGTGTCATTAGCACACGTAGCTGCGTAATATAGCTAACATAACATTATTTAGCGAGCCGTAGTAGAGGCTTTGGAAGGAGCCCAGAAGGGAGGGGGTGGAGTGAATGGAAATAATGAGCGGTCTTTAAAACAGTCATGAGAGGTCTACAGTCACTCGATTTTTATACTTTCTTTTTCAGAGTACTTACATTTTAATTATGTATTGATATATAAATAAAGTTTAAACAAATTTGGAAAAAAAGTTTTTTATACATTTTTTTTTACCTACCCTGCCTTTAAACTACTTCAGTCTGTGTGCAGTGAATTTATCTAATACATGAGTTTCACAATTTGAATTTAATTACTGAAATAAATAATATTTTCCTCAACATTCTAATTTATTGAGAAGCACCTGTACAGTCGTGGCCAAATGTTTTGAGAATTACATAAATATTAGTTTTCAAAAAGTTTGCTGCTAAACTGCAATATACTACTGAAATATAATTACAAGCACTTCATACGTTTCAAAGGCTTTTATCGACAATTACATGACATTTATGCAAAGAGTCAGTATTTGCGGTGTTGGCCCTTCTTTTTCAGGACCTCTGCAATTCGACTGGGCATGCTCTCAATCAACTTCTGGGCCAAATCCTGACTGATAGCAACCCATTCTTTCAGAATCACTTCTTGGAGTTTGTCAGAATTAGTGGGTTTTTGTTTGTCCACCCGCCTCTTGAGGATTGACCACAAGTTCTCAATGGGATTAAGATCTGGGGAGTTTCCAGGCCATGGACCCAAAATTTCAACATTCTGGTCCCCGAGCCACTTAGTTATCACTTTTGCCTTATGGCACGGTGCTCCATCGTGCTGGAAAATGCATTGTTCTTCACCAAACTGTTGTTGGATTGTTGGAAGAAGTTGCTGTTGGAGGGTGTTTTGGTACCATTCTTTATTCATGGCTGTGTTTTTGGGCAGAATTGTGAGTGAGGAGACGATCCTCTTTAGGAGACGATCCTGGCGCTTGCTGGACTTTCTTGGATGCCCTGAAGCCTTCTTTACAAGAATTGAACCTCTTTCCTTGAAGTTCTTGATGATCCTATAAATTGTTGATTTAGGTGCAATCTTAGTAGCCACAATATCCTTGCCTGTGAAGCCATTTTTATGCAACGCAATGATGGCTGCATGCGTTTCTTTGCAGGTCAACATGGTTAACAATGGAATAACAATGATTTCAAGCATCACCCTCCTTTTAACACGTCAAGTCTGCCATTCTAACCCAATCAGCCTGACATAATGATCTCCAGCCTTGTGCTCGTCAACATTATCACCTGAGTTAACAAGAAGATTACTGAAATGATCTCAGCAGGTCCTTTAATGACAGCAATGAAATACAGTGGAAAGGTTTTTTGGGATTAAGTTAATTTTCATGGCAAAGAAGGACTATGTAATTCATCTGATCACTCTTCATAACATTCTGGAGTATATGCAAATTGCTATTATAAAAACTTAAGCAGCAACTTTTCCAATTTCCAATATGTATGTAATTCTCAAAACTTTTGGCCACGACTGTGTATATATATAAATATAATTTTGTAATTATGCATGAAGATTTATTAGTATGTATTATATATTTAATTATATATGATATATTTAATTATACAAGAAAGTGAAAGTTAAAACAGTGACATTTGCCAAGTATGGTAACCCATACTCGGAATTGGTTCTCTGCATTTTCTATATAATAGTGGGCAGCTATAATATAGAATCAAATATATTCAAGTCCACTTACATGTTTAAGTGCATGTACTTTAGCATTCAGTCCCTCCTGTAGATGTTCATTCTCCTCCTCATACAAGCTGTGTCCACTTGCAGCGTAACTGCCTGGAGGGCCACCCTCACCTACACAACAAGAAACGGGTCAAATTGGGTTGATAAGAAATATCCAATCACAACAATCTATTTTAAATGTTAGTAATTGAGTAAGTATACGAAGGTGGGCAGGGCAAATCAGTTGACAACATTTTTTTTTCAAATAAGGTTTATATATTAATCGGAAACTACTGAACATCTAAAAATTACAAACTATCAATTAAATTTTGTTGGTCTTCACAAGACAAACAAGATTTTTAATTATTTGGAAAAAACTTTTTATTTTAATTATTTATTAGTCGAAGTTAGTCAACCTCTTTAAGAACAGACTTTTAAATTATATTTTGATCGATCTTTTTATTAAAACTGTTGGAACGATATGGAAGGAATCTACATATTTATATTGCGGCAGTGTCTAAAGTGTGTTTATACACACAGAAACTAAACCAAACACTCATTCTTCATCTGATATAAACATCTCTATATGTTAACCTGACCTATGGAACAGCTTGTCTGAGATGTTAGAGAAAACTAGCCAGTTATTGGCTGCCTCGGATCACACAGGAGTCTCGTACCATTATTTCTTCATATGGCTCTCCAAACCATATTTCATTTGAGTTTGTCATTCTCAGTGTTTGTTAAATATCTCAAACTATGACTAATATCTATTTGAATTGAGAATTTAGCTTAGCATATAAGATTCAAATATAACGACATATAAAGAGAAACAGTTACTTACCCAAACCTGCGCGCCTCATTATCAGTCGGAAACCTTTATATGATAAACGATCACTCCAGTTTGATCGTAATGTACCTGTAACAAATATTTGCTTATCTTCCTATTTAGAGCAGCTGTACTTTCGCCTTCATACACCACAAGCGCCACGACACCTTACGGAAGCCGCGGAGGATTAACCCACACGCGAAGGCAGAAAGGGCTTGTGGGTAGTGAAGTTTACTTTTTTTTTTCTTTTCTTTCTTTTTTTTAAATTTAATTTAATTTTATTATTGTTTTACTTACTGTCACAAATGTTAAAATGCTTCAGCAAAAACGAATGGAAACATTGGTATATGCAGTGCAGTAACCTTGATGACATGAGCATAAATGTTTGTTTTAGCATCAATGTTAAAATCTTTAGTCCTAACTTACATTTTTAGGTGCAGTAGGCCTACTTAGCCAGCAATTCTTCTATTTGCCAAAATACCAATTCCATATTTTTAAATAATACAAAAACATCTGTCTCTCTCTTATCTTATTGATTAAAAGGACTGTATTTGTATTGAGCCATATATATGCTCGTAAAACAGCTCGTTCAGAGTGAGTCTTCCTAAGGGACACAAATGCTAAAATAAAATGTCTTATTGCCAACTAATTCCTAATTTTACTAAATTGCTGACTACTAATGCAAACTGAATGACTTCTGCAATTGTCATTTAGTGATGGGAGTCTATTTTGTGTTGCACTCTGAATGAGTATTTTCCTCCCACAGAAGTGCCATTATAGTTTTGTTTATCCTGAACAGTGCATCAATGTACTGAATGTTTGTCCTGTGTTTTTCATGTACATCCCCCTGCAAAGGGCACTCAACAATAAAAGCTTCAGACAGAACCTTTAAGAAGCCATTTCCATGTTTTCATTTTCATGAGAGTCACCCAGTAATCCATCTGTGACAGGTTTCTTATGGTTCAAAGTTCATATATTGCTTTGGTCATTGTCAGGTCCATTGTCAAAAGCAGTACAGTTCGGATTTCATACAATAAGAATAACAAACTATGACCAGATCCAGATGTGTTCTTGTACTTTAAAACCCCAAATCCCTTTAATTTCCTTTGAATTATCTCCAATAACAATCATGATTTCAAAAATATGTGACATAGAAAATCCCATAATGCTGATATCGCTCTTGACGTCTCTGTGGAATGTGTGACAGACAGCTACAGAAGCCGAGAACATGCAGTGAGTTTGGGATCTGTTCAAGTCCTGACAATCATCTTGACATATTTCCAGATACATAATCTCAGCTGAGTCACAGCTAAACAGATGCTGGCTCATTAGCATTCACCCTCACAATCCCTAATCCATTATTTCACAATGCTGAAGTTGGGTAAACATCCACAGAACAATATATGTCTTTTCTTTGGCCATTTGTATTACACAGCTAAGACACCATTATGTTAGGATTATCATTTATCCATAAGACATATTGCTTGTCTTACAGAAGAAAAATGTGACAGTTGTGGAATTGTAAACTATTACTGAACATATCATTAGAAAACCCAGCAAATTACACAAATATAGGATATGTGGAAATCCCTTGCTTTACTTTTAGAACATGTTTTTCTAATCATATCTGTCACAGCATAAACTGAGTAAACTTTCAACACACAACAGACCGGATGTCTGCTCTCGTTGTGACATTTTCCATTCAAATGAAAGATTGATGTCGGTTATGAACATTAAGATGCTCCTAACTCATTGCCAGCCTTGAGCAAGTATGTAAGAGTTTTAATTAAATTTGCAAATGCTTATGCTGATGGCAGCAGTGCAGCAAAAAATGTTTCTCCTTTTGCAGTGTTGTTTGATGGGATTTCATGTGTATGTTCTAGACTGCAAATTTAGTTTCTTTGTCAGTATTCCTAAACACACAACTCTGATTAAACCCATATCAAGAATAACTGAACATCATCCCACTTTTTAGAGTTTCTCATCAAATAATACATTTGAATTGCAATTATTATACAGTTTTACCTTAAGCTTCTGTTAAAAATAAGTTCACTACCACATGCAAAACAATTGGCCCACCAACAAGACAGACAATATTACAGTAGTATTAAAACTGAATTAATTTCAGTACAACCGATAACTGAAATGCTAAATGGCACCAATTGTGTTTGTCAGAGAAATCCTCTGTATGTCCCAAATCAAGGGTTGCATTCACAAAGGTCAAACCAAGTGCTGTTAAATGGGAAATTCTAGCCTAGATGACTGCTCTTGTGGTCTAACAACCACGACAAGCCTCAGTAACGTTTGAACTGTCTCAGTACAGAACAGGGTACACAACCTGTCTGAATATGTTCACCTTAGTCCATTAACTTAAAGTTGCATCTTAATACGATAGAAGTCAACAACTGAACTGCTGTAAAATTTTTCTTTTTTGACATTTGTATGGTTAGAAAGTGGAAACCCAATCGTGTAATCTGGCATTTTCTCTCAAAACTATTTTGTTGTCACCTATACGTACAATGAGGATATCAGAAAATATTACATCTAATCAGTATCGAGTGCTTCACAGAACCACGTTATAAATGCTTTAAGTCAACAAAATCATAATATATCACATTCTGATCATTTGCTCAATTGATCAATTCAGCTAGTGAAATTTTAACACGGTGATCAAAAATCACAAGAAATTAATATAAACTCGAAACAGAAATGAACTAATATTAATTTGTGCTTTTAAGTTTGTTGATCTGTTGATGGGGGGATTATTGATATTTCACTGACACAAGAAAGGAAGGAGGTTCAGTTTAAGGTCATTTGTGTATATTGTTTTAAACGAGGAAAAAAAAATTGACAGTTTGAAATATATAGCTTGAAGGTAACCTGGAACAGCAAATGAATGACTTGCTCCACTGATGGCCAGAATTCATTTAAACGAATCTCTTATTGTGTCATACTGACCAAAGCAAATATAACTAATGGATTTCTGCGTAATGCATAAAACAGCACGTGATATTTTAAGTACTTATCTTCTGTTGATTAGGAAAAGTGAAAAGCTGAGGTAAAAAGGTATTTTCCACTGTATTATTGATTGTGTAACTAGTTATTCCAGTATCCAACTTGACTTCACTTTGAACTGCAGATAAGGAAAGAAATGTCTCAGCCTCATGCTGTAATATTCACATCTACAGCTATTTAATTACAAATGAATCGGGCCATGGAATCTTCAGAGTTCTTGGCTCTATTATAAGCCTTAATCTTTTCCACTCTTTATCATGATAAAGCAGTTAAAGTGCACTCGTTTTTATCTCTTTACAAGGGAGGAAGGACACATTTCACATATAGAATAAAAAAAGCTTTCAAAAAGTCATTTTATCCTGAGTTGGGATCAAATAATATTCTTCAACCATATCAACCATGTTTTATTAAAGATAAATTACTTTTCATACTCAACCCTGATATCAACCTACATGAACTTATTGCCTTATACAGAAATTGGGATTCATGGGTTGCTGTGCTATACACACACATATACTGTACTATTGTATTACTGTATAAT